>NC_080041.1:16859106-17094536 GCF_012489685.1 Lotus japonicus | reverse complement strand
AAAGCAACTTACCAAGGAATACAAGTGCATTAGTGAAAATCTAGCTAGGTATTACCGAAAGCTAGTAATTTGTTGGCCAAGTTCGACGAAGTTAGGCTAGGTCACGTTGCCAGAGTGGACAATCAAGAAGCCAATGAATTGGCACAAATCGCATCAAGGATATATGGTCGATAAATGTAGGTTAAAAGAGCTTATGAGGTCAAAGAAAAACTGAACCCCTCTAACCTCGACATCCTGGTCATTGACAATATGGCACTAATGATTGGAGAAAGCCAATTGTCGATTACTTGCAAATCCTGTGGGTACTACAGATAGAAAGACAAAATACAGGGCAATGAGCTATGTCATCATGGGAACCGAGCTATTCAAGAAAAACGTCGACGGAACACTACTGAAGTGTTTAAGTGAAGACGACGCGTTCATAGCGATCTCGGCCGTTCACGACGGGCTATGTGGTGCCCACCAGGCAGGGATCAAGATGAAGTGGATCCTATTTCGACAAGGGATGTATTGGCCTACTATTATGAAAGATTGTATGGAGTATGCCAAGAGGTGCCAAGATTGTCAGAGACACGCGGGGATACAACATGTGCCAGCAAGTGAACTACACTCGATCATTAAGCCTTGGCCATTCAGGGGTTGGGCTTTAGACCTAATTGGTGAAATTAACCCATGTTCTTCTAGGCAGCATAAGTACATCATAGTGGCTATAGATTACTTTACCAAGTGGGTAGAGGCAATTCCTCTACAAAATGTGACCCAGGACACGGTGATCGAGTTCATTCAGAATCACATAGTGTACCGCTTTGGGCTACCTGAGTCACTTACTACAGACCAAGGCACAGTGTTTGTAGGCCAAAAGGTAGCATCATTCGCAGAATCTTGGGGTATAAAACTCCTAACCTCGACCCCCTATTATGCTCAAGCGAATGGTCAAGTCGAAGCGGCCAACAAAACGTTGATCTCCTTGATTAAAAAACATGTTGGTCGAAAACCTAAAAACTGGCATCAAACGTTAGGCCAAGTGCTTTGGGCTTACAGGAATTCACCTAAGGAATCTACCGGAGCAACGCCTTTTCGACTAGCATATGGTCAAGAAGCGGTACTACCGGTAGAAGTATATTTACAGTCATGCAGAATTCAAAGGCAAGAGGAAATTCCAAGTGAAGATTATTGGAGTATGATGCTTGACGAGCTAGTCAATCTCGACGAAGAAAGACTATTGGTGTTGGATACCTTAACCAGGCAAAAGGATCGCATTGCTAAAGCTTATAACAAAAAGGTTAGAGCTAAATCTTTATGCTTGGTGATTACGTATGGAAGGTCGTCTTACCAATTGATAAAAAAGATAAACGTTACGGAAAATGGTCCCCAAACTGGGAAGGCCCTTTTTCAGTCGAGAAAGTACTTTTGAACAACGCTTATTCGATTAAGGAATTAGGAGGTAATCGACAAATAACGATAAATGGCAAATATTTAAAAACATATAAGCCAACATTGCATGAGATAAACATCGAATAAAGAAGTAAAAGAGAATCAATTGCCAAATGCGAATGTTTTATTGAATAGAATAGAGCATTACAACTATGGCAAAGAAATTTTAAAAAGGAGGGTTGGCCCTACAACTACTGTATCTGGCCCTAAGAGGCTCCATGCGCCTCAAGACATCTTCTTGTTGGGATTCCAGTCGCGATTTCTCCTGTCGAATATCCAGCTCTTCACGGGCAGTAGAAGAAAGCTTGTCCACCAAGGGTTTCAGAGCTCCCACATTCCCCTCGAGGTTCGCCTGGCTAAGAGCAGCCTTCAACTCTTCATACTCCTCCATCTTCTCATCAATCTGGTGTTCAGCAAAGAACACTCGAGCAGTAAGCTCCCGGTGTTCTTCATATAGAGGTACAGCTTCGTGCAGGAGGCCCAAGAACTCCTGAAGAGGAATTCTTACCGAGGCAATAATATTCCTCGAAAGAAGTTGGTTAATGAGCCCCGTAAGCTCTTCAGCCAAAGGGAGGAAAGAGTGCAACTCCCAGAATAAGTCTTGATCAAAAGCCAAGTTCCGGATCTGGTTAAGAACACGACGGCTAGCCATGGCTGAAGGGAGTTATGAAAGCAGGAAAAGAATTCTGGAAAAGAAACAAGGGGGAGTTTGGAGAAGTTACTGAAAAGGAGTAACCAAAAACGCTCCATTTATAGGGTAACAACCAAGGAATGCATTAATTAGTGGCAATCAGTTGCCAACTCTTCATCTTACGGTTATAGGCCATGCAGATTACCACCACCATCGTGAATAGCTTTGGCTTTTAATGAACAAAGACTTGCATTGAATCAAGAAAACATGGTATAAGATTGCAATAAATTGGTTCATTCCCCATAAACAAGGAAGTTTGAGCGATGCAACAATAAATGAATAGCCGTCAAAATAAATGCGTAGTGGAAACTGAAAAGACTTGGCAAATTAAACGTCAAATTATATGGCTTAGGTGCCAAAACCATTGTCGAAATATTACACGCAATTGGCATCGAAAGCCATGGTTAGAATTGTGCCATCATTACATATTAATAAAGAAAAAAAGTCCTACAGCAGGGTCTTAAAAGAGTTCAAACAATCAGCAAAGGTGGCAATCTTGGCATCGAGACCCTTCTTCACAGCCTGATCAATCTCCAATTCCTTGATAACCTCTTTTGTCGAGATGATCAGAGCCTTGGAGTCTTTAGTAAGCACGTCCAATTGATCCTTCACAGCAGGGCCTTCCTCGACCAAATCAGCTCGCTTTTTCTCCAGTTTGGTAATCTCTCGATGCAGCTCTTCAAGTTTGATGTCGACTTCAGAGATTTCATTTGCGATCAAAACCTTCCTAGCAGTGAACTTCTTGAAGTCCTCTTTCATTGCTGCAACTTGAGCTTTACCAGCAGAGACTTTTGCTTCCTTAAAGCTGACAGCTTGACCAACGCCCTTGATTTGATGAAAGGTGGCCGAAGCATCCACTAAAAAAGATTGAAGGTTAGCCAAAGCAGCAGCCTGTTGAGAATCGAGTTTTTGGCCAAGAAGAAAGACAAGCAATTCCTTAGCAGCATGGCTTGCTTGAGGATCAGCTTGGATCTGGTCGAGAAACCCATTGGCGAAGACAATAGCCTTCAGCCGACCCATACTCTCCTCGATCTGCTGAGAATTGGCTACCCCACTTGATTGAGCAGTCTCAGCAGTAGCATCAGCTTGACGGGGTGGAGAGTCCCATTCCAAGGTGCCATCGAGGAAGCTATCTAAAGCTGCCAGCGGGTCCTCCTCAAATAAAGTGTCGAGCTTTTCACTAGACACATGAGATGAAGAGCCACCCTTGTTAGGAGGCGAATGTTGCACAGTGGCAGTCGATTTTGGAGGAGGCATAGGGCTGTCATCCTTGCCTGGAAGGGGCTCTGTTTCGCGGATGGGAGAAGTTGTACCCTGAGTCTCCTGCAAGAAAAACCTCTTTTATGCCCTTTCGATAAAGTAAAACGCATATTAAAGGAGTCAACAAACATGAAAAGTATAAAGATACCTGGCAAGCAGAGTCTTTGGAAGGGCTCGAGTTGGTGGAGCTTCTGGAACGGCGAGGAGACTTATTACGAGATTTGCTCCTGACCTTCTTCCTTCCCTCAGATGTGGAGGTCTTCTTAGCTGAGGATGCGGCCTTGGGAGGTTTCTCGACACCTTCAGTTTTGGATTTTGCAGGAATGGGAACTGGAGAATTCTCACGGGATGGAGGATTGGAGGTAGAGTGCTCCTGAACATCAGTCTAAAGGAAACAAAACAAACAAGAGATGACTCAGATTAGGAAACCACGGGTTAAAAATATCACAAGGTACCCTCGAGAATGGAGAACATACCTGAATGGCGGCGCCGCCACCACCCTCTTTGTCAGCGACTTCTGTTTGAGCATCAGATGGCAACTTAGAAGCCCCACTAGGGGTGGAAACACCAACCCCCTTGGCCCTCTTCTGACTGGCCGAAGCAACAGGCTTAGGTTTCCGTTTCCGGCTCTGTCGAAAAATACGTCAGCCCATAATCCAAGGAAATCGAAAAGGAAAAGGTAAAAGCATGAGGAAAGTACCTTGAGCTTGTCAGCAAGACTGACATCATCATCCTCATCATCATCATCATCATCCTCAATCACGACCGGCTGGTCCTTGGAGGAATGAGCCACTGGGGAAATAACTTGAGGAGCTGGTCGAATAATGACTTCAGCTGCAAACAAAAGAAAAATTAAGAAGTAAAACAGGAAAACCAAGGCCAAGTCGAAGTATTACCTTGACCAATACGCATGTTCAGCGATATGTGGTTGAAGATTTCGACGGGCACATGATACGGAAAGTTCCATAGGTGGTACTTAGTCCAAGTCACTCGCTTTCGAGGAGGTAGAGCTCGATTGGCCAATACATTTATGTTTATATGGTCAACCCATTTAGGCAAGACCGGTGGAAAAGCCAATGCAAACTTACTCGTAGGCAAAGACGGGAACCTAAAGCCAGTTTTTCGAATAACAAAAGATAGACCTTCCTCACCAGGAGGAACCACTAACTTGGATTTCTTGGCTTTAAGTTCCCATTTTTGCCTTAATACTTGAGCTGCTTGCGCAACTGTATCTCGAAGGCGAAGAGTTGGGTAATATACCACACCAAAGAACTCTTGAAAAGATCGAATTTCTGCCAGGTGCATACCTTTGGTCTTCTTCGGATCCTGCTTCTGCAAAAGAAAAGCATCTGTCATGCATTGCAAACAATCGACGAGGGGCTTCGAAATTTGAGCCCAATACTCAGACCACCAGGCTTTGAAAGCATTAGTGGCATAATATGAAGGAGCGTAAGTGAAGGGGCTCAGGTTGAGGAGTTTCTTGTTATAAAATTGAACAGTCTTGTCGAAAACAGAAACCCTCTTAATAGTTCCGGGGTACAGGACTAGACTCTTGTCAAATAGAGTGTTGGGTAGAACTTGGCTAAGCCCAAACTGTCGAGAAACCAATTGAGGGTTGTAGCCACATAGAGTGTAGTCACTGCTAGCAAAGCCCACAGTTAAAACCCTAGGAGATAAGAGGGTCCTCCAAAGTGTGATGTGGTGCTCCTTGGGCAACGCAGAATCAGAGGCATTAGGATAAGAATTCCTCAGCCAGAAAGGGCCACGAATAGCCTTGCTGTAAGGAGAGAAACTGGAACGGTAGTGTTTCAGCTCGAGAAACATGGTAAAGTACTTCCTGAAGTCCGCTTCGAAACTCGACGCATCATAAGCAGGGGTCAGGGTCTCGAGCCTATGGGCATCAATCCTGGTGTTAGAAGCAGTTAGAGGATTATCTTGTACCGGCAGAAGAGATTCGAAGACTGCATTCAACCAAAGTTGAAACAGCCAAAGTGGTCCAGCCGCATTCAGAGAGACGGTCTTGGTGTTCCGGATATCCTCGACAGCTTCATTCAGCATTTGATACAGGTTGCCAAGGACGAGCCTAGCCATAGCAAGTTGTCGACCCTCCTGAAGCAGATTGGCTAAAGGCAAAAGCTTGGCGGGTATGCGCAAAGATTTGGTGCAAAAGACATAAGCAGACAGCCAATACAGCAAGAAAGCGACATGTTCAGCATCAGACACCTCACCACTCTCGACATAATGGTCCTTAATGAATCGACTAAACGAAATGTTGTCAGTAGGAATCGAGATGGGTTTAACAGGAGCAGGTGCAGAATGATAATCATCACCAATGGGCCACAATCCGGTGATAGCAGCAACATCCAAAAGGGTGGGGGTGATCATACCAAAGGGAACATGAAGGCAATTAGTGGACCTCTCCCAGAAATAAAGTGCACTCAACAGCATAGCAGGGTTATACGAGATTGGAGATCTCGACAACTGAATCAAGTCGAAAATCCCTACATCCTTCCAGTGTTGTTTCTTATCTCCCTCAACCCTATCTAACCATTTCAGGTAGGCCTTGTCGTTAGCAGAAGGGTTAGGAGGGGCCGAACGAAAGGCTCGTTTCGGGTCAGAAAGAAATGGCATACGGTAAGAGGGTTGAAATTCCAAAATGAGCTCCTCTCCCCTAACGCTAGGGTGAAATGATTCATGTTCTTCAGGGAGACTATTGGGCCTATCATGCTTCACTACTTTCAAAGGGCCCAAAATGGCGCGTAAAGTACCATTAACAGAGAAAGGAATGAGTACCTGGGATTTCCAGATAGCTCTCTTCTCTGCTTCGTTGGGAGGTTCTGGGATTGGCACGCGTTTGGACTCATCCAGCTTAAGCTCGGTGGCCAACGGAATGGTTTGCTCAGGATTGGAAGCCATTGAAAGACGCAGCAAGTATTTCAGAGAAGACGGAAGAAGATGAAATGATGAAGTCTGGATGAAGAAGTTGCAGGTTGGATGAAAGAGTAAAGCTTGAACAAGGAATACCAAGAGGGTATTTATAAACGGAAGGGGAAACGGAACCCAAGCCGCATTGAGCAGCAATTTATAAAAACTTTGGGTTCCAAGCGATTATTTTATTAATTAATTCATGTCACCTCTCAGCTTTTTGGCATAGGTGAAATCATGGCCCTAAAAAGGCTATAACTGTCAGCTAGTGGAGAAGTCACCAGACGTTATGGCTGCCGATTGGACTTGAAGATCGAATGGTCGAGAGCACAAAGCATTTGAATCGTTGGAATTGAACGGCTGCGATAAGAAAAAATGCTTGGTGTCTTTGAGCTAAAGCAGTCGACAACCAACATTTTTGGGGGGCAACTGTTAAGCCAAAATTACAAGCATTACAATTATCGACACCATGGTACAAAAAGTGGTTTCTCGACAGAAGGGGTTGGGCGAAGCCGGCAACTCAGCACACGATGTCCCTCAAGGACAAGTTAGTAAAAGCCATAACTCGACACACTCAGAAGATGAAGAAATCTCGATCACCTTAATGGAAGAGGCAGTTACCGAATAACAAGCGAGTACGAGCACGTGCGTACACCCACGATGCCACGAATAGCAACGGTTGCCCACGACTCAGAACCATCCACGTGGCAATAGAGTCACGTGCGCGAAGACCATCGGCTAAACGTGGGGTATGGCGCCAAAATTCAAAACCCACGAAGCCATCGTGCATCCAAGGAAAACCGCCAAGAACATGGGCAGAAAGAACGATATAAATAAAGGAAGCAGCAGCAGAAGAAGGGGTTCCCAACTAAAAAACTCTGAAAATTCACTAAAAGCTCTAAACGTCCGCATCAATGAGACTTCGAGAGCAGAACGTGATGATGGAGGAGTATGTTGCAGAACCAACGCTTTAATTTCCTTGCATTGCAGTTTGTTAATTCCCAGTTCTTATGTGTAGCTTGTTTTGTCGAAATTTGCTTTCATGTTATTTTGGTTTGCTTAACTATTTTGTAATCGACTCATATTCAATAAAATCCAGTTTCGTTTGAAGTTGTTTATTGTTGTCGAAAACACATCCGTCCACACACTACACTTTGGCAAAACGTTTTCTCAAAAGGACCCTGAAATCTAAACTTCCTTTAGTCGAACTAAGAGGATATTTGTTTACCGAAAATCCGTGTAAACAGGAGGGGAAGGTACAGGGTTCGAATCCTGGAAGAGAAATTTGAAGGAATTTTCTAACTTACTAACAATTAACCACTAACTTTTGCCTATTAAAAAAAAACAGGGCAATGTCATAAAAGTACTTTTTATTGGGAGATGAATTTTCAGAATGTATTTTAAAACATAAATTTGGGAAAGAAATGTATTTTTAAAAAAATATATTTGAAAATTAGTTCCCAAAAATTTATTTTTTAGAATACAATCCTTATTGGGGACTTAAACTGCTGCTAGAATATAGCAGCGGTTGCTAGAAACGACGTTAGGTGGACTCATTGCGCAAGAAACAGTATCAAATGCATAACTGATTGGAAGCATTTTCTAAGAAGTTTGGAAATGGATTTTTAGAGTTGTTCCTTCTTAGAAATTTTCCAAACTTCTTCACTATCAAGGTCAGGTTCTCATCATGCGAATTAAAAAAGAAAGTCATCGATCACTTTATGAGTCATAGCAATCATCTACTTTTCGATCTTCCTTGAACACTTCTTTTCTTACCAATTTTTCACTATTTTCCAATTGACCAGTTCCAACTCATTTCGATCTCTTGTAATTCCCCAAGAAGCTAAGTGTCGTCAAAGATATGTTAGATTTTTTTGGTAAGCAATTAATCAATTAAAAGGCACAAGGGGGTGCCATACTGCCACCCAATACAAAGACACAAATTCTGGTTAGAGAAAACTTTAGCAAGAGCAAATAAATTATTAGTTGAATATGTGAGGCTTAATTGCAACTTTAGTCCCTAACGTTTACTAAAACATGATTTTAGTCCCTCACCTAATTTAATTACAAGAATAGTCCCTCACGTTCCCTCATGTTTGCAACGTTAGTCATTCCGTCCAATTTTTAACAGAGAAGGCTTATGTGGCAACGCACATGCCTCTCATGTGACCAAGAAAAATGATTTAACTGCACTTTTAGTCTCCTACTTATACACATTGTGTAGTTTTGGTCATTAAAGTTTAAAAATTGCATATAAATTAATAAAAAAATAATAAAGAAATAGAAAATGATAACTATTCATCTTCTTCAAAAATTCTACTCAAATTAAAATTTATTTTACTATGCCTGATTATGATTTTATAAAATACTTATTTAAATTCTTATTCAGTAATGTTTTGATAACAATCATAATTTTTTCTCTTTCTATCCAATTTAATTAAAATTGAAAGTATTTATATATAATCCTCCATGTTTTTTTCCGATATCTTTTATATTAAGTTAAATGTATTGATTAAATATATTTTTATTATTCTAATACATATGTTTTTAATTATTTAAAATTAAAATTTATAATATGATGTCTGATTATTACTAAATATGTAATTAAATTTGAAGAATATGAATACTTATCATTTTCTGGTTTTTTTTTTGTTTTATATAAATTTGAATGCAATTTTTCAACTTTAAGGACCAAAACTACATAATGTGTATAAGTCAGGGACCAAAAGTGCAATTAAATCGTTTTTCTTGGTCACATGAGAGGCATGTGCGTTGCCACATAAGCCTTCTCCGTTAACAATTAGACGGAAGGACTAACGTTGCAAACATGAGGGAACGTGAGGGACTATTCTTGTAATTAAATTAGGTGAGGGACTAAAATCATGGTTTTGATAAACGTTAGGGACTAAAATTGTGGTTTTGAGAACCCCCTTTCTAATTACTGTTTGAGTATATTTTTATCTTTAATTTAAGAAGACTAAATTGATTAAAACTAAAATGACACTCTTATTTTATCTACTCATAATTAAGTTACCTACTTTATATTTTTTTTTTTGACTAAAATGATTATATACTCATATTTTAAATTGTTAGAGGATAAAATATTATTTTCCAAATGTAAAAAAAAAATGTATTAAATGCAATATTTTATACGTTTCGATCTGGGCCATCTGGCTTGGTGGGTGCCGTGCTTTGGGCGGCTGGGGTTGTTTCTGGCTTGACTATTTTTTTATTTCTTTTGAGGACTGTTGTAAATCCTTGAAATTTCCTTATCAATCAATTTATATTGGAAACAAAATGCAATATTTTACTTAGAAATTTAGGGCGGGAAACAAAGTTGAAAACTTCTTGATGAAGAAATCTCATATTTAGTGAATAACAGGACTTCAAACATTTTTTAAAATAAACTTAATTGTAGCAGACACTGTATTATAAATTAACGCGGATAATGACTTTAATTTGTCATTTTATAAGACTATTGACCATTTGACCTATGCATCCAGAGTCCAGACTAGTTGTTCACGTATACACATATACCGTATGTATATATAATATTATACGCAACTCAAACCATTATACTTTCTTGAATTACCTCCATACAGTTTCTTATTTGCACAGACAAACAAATATGTCGAAGTTTTTTTCCCTTCTTCAACTCTTATTCCTTCTTGCACTACTTCTTGTCAATCCTTCCAATGCGGCCAGGTAAACAACTCTTCATTAATTATTTAAGTTGTATTGCACACACTTACTGCAGAATTTTAAATGAGATGTGTTTTTTTAACAGAGGTCGTGATCTTGATAAGCCGAGAAGTACCCCGCCGGCACCGATCCCTGGCCGAACTCATCACCCGTAAAGAATGGCTAAAACTGCGTGAAGAACTTAGACAACTTGAGTCATTCTTCTATTGTATCTCTTTGTTGATCTAAACTTCTTTTGTAATTGGGATCAGTAACCACTACTGTCCATCTTCATATGTCAATGTGTTGTTTTGCTATATATGGTTGGATATAGATGAAATAAATTGGAATAATGATACCTTGAAATTTCTTTTGATGCAATAATTAGTCATGTTATTATCTGTCATTGAACTTTAGCTTGGAAGAGGCGAGTGAGAAATAAGATGAAGAATAAGATATGTGACCCACATAGTTCAAGTCTAAGGTTATTTTTTTTAAAGATCGAGCCTCAAGGTTTGTGGTGTAGAAGTTGTATTCGGTTCTCATGGTATCTGTTTCCTTAATTGGCCCTTTATCATTGGGGCTACTTCCTACAAGAAAACTATGCTTATGGTTGGCCAAAAGCCCGCTAGAAAGCCCTTAAATTTGACGCAAATGACCATAGCGCCAGCTCTGCCCCCGAATTGAACTTGTTCAAGTTTAGGTTAAAATTCAACGCTAGTGCCGTACAAAATAATTGTCTCTCAAGGGCTAACTTTAGTGTTGATCAAGCCAACACTAATAAACAAAGAATTAATGGTTGTATTATTTTGATATATACCAATAATTAGTGATAATTGCCGCTACAAAATTCACTTTAATTTGCGCACTAAACTCTAATTCCTCTGTTTTTTTCCCTAGTTTAATTTTCTTTTCCTCTTCGTTTCCCTATTAGAGTGTTTTTGTAATTTTTCTTCTTGCTCTTTACCATATTTTTGTACAAACCCTAACCTTATGTCCCCTCACACTTCTCCTCCTGTTTTCCATAAAAGCTACTCCTTTAATTGTTATTCACACCCTTCCACCCTAACCAATTTCTTTGATTTACTTCTCTCCCACACACTTTTCCTTCTCCATGATTTTGTTAACGTTTCTCCCCACCACGGAAGGTGTGTGGTTGGCATGGATGGAAGATGTGTGGTAATTGCACACAGACATTGGTTGTCACATATGTGGGTGTCGTAGGGTTATGTCAATTTATGAATTACTTTCGGAAAAAGTCAATATGAAAGTTGCGCTATAATTTTTCAGCAGAGTTTCAACATGTGAAAATTCTTCAGATGACTTAGTCTACAATAAAGTGTACTCTTTATGATGGGCGCGCGTATGATATTTTTATTTGATAATGTAGGCAATGAGAAGCAAGAACTAAGGGCCTGTTTGGTTTGCCCATTTTCTGTTTTCATTTTCATTGAAAACAGAAAATAATAAAGAAAATATGTTTGCTTTGTTATGAATATTTGGATGTCCATCAGAGTTAGGAGTCCATGGGCCAGGCCCACATGTATACTTGTTCAACACTCTAAACCTAATAGTATAAATACAAGGGAGTCTGCACCTAGCAGAACATCCTTATCACATTATTCTATATCTCTTGTTCCTCTATTCTCCTCTCTTATTTACTTGCTTACTCTTTATTCATAACACGTTATCAGCACGATAGTCTCTCCATAATTCCTAAGTGAAAGAGTAAGTATCACTTATCACTTCCAGTGTAAGTACCACATCCATGTGGAAGGTTGTAATTTTACAATTTTTTTTTCTTCTTCTTTCTTCTCCTTCTTCTTCGAATCATTTATCTATGAGTATAGAAGTACCATAGTAATAAGCATGAATCCTGAAGATTCATAGCCTTACAGTCCAGAAGCACTGTAATTGAATTATTTTGCATGAATCAGGAAGATTCATAATCTTACAGTCCGGAAGCACTGTAATTGAATTATTTTGCATGAATCGGGAAGATTCATTGGAAAAAATATATGAATCCTGAAGATTCATTGGAAAAAATATATGAAAACGAGTCTGGAAGTACCGTAGTTGATTATTTAAAATATGAATCCTGAAGATTCATAACCTCATTGGAAAAATATATGAATCTTGAAGATTCATTGGAAAAATATATGAATCCTGAAGATTCATAACCTACGAGTCTGGAAGTACCGTAGTTGATTATCCAAAATATGAATCCTGAAGATTCATTGGAAAAATATATGGATCCTGAAGATTCATAACCTACGAGTCTGGAAATACCGTAGTTGATTATCTAAAATATGTATCCTGAAGAAGATTCATAACCTATTGAGATATATTCTCTTTGAGATTCATTGGAAAAATATATGAATCCTGAAGATTCATAACCTACGAGTCTGGAAGTACCGTAGTTGATTATCTAAAATATGAATCCTGAAGATTCATAACCTATTGAGATATATTCTCTTTGAGCTATGAGTAGTACCATAGCATGAATAAACAAAGAAAATTTCTAGAAGAACTAGAAATTTATATGAGATATATTGACGTGAATGAAATATCATGAAATATTGATCATTCTTAATTCCTTCCTTGACGTGAATGAAATATTATTGAATCTTTCCACCAGAAGTGGAAGAGGTAAAGAAAGTTCATAAGATACATCATAACGGGAAGAGATCAAGAAAAGAGTCATAAAATATACTATATTTTAGTTATTTAAATTGAATTGATCTCTTTATTTTGGTAAAAGATCTCTTTATTGAATTGACTATTTTTTTTATATGATTTTGTTACATAAATCATTTTATGATAATTGATTAAGTTAAATTGTGATATCTTATTTTAAATTGAATCATGCTATTTGTTGACTCTATCTTATTATTGATTAACTTTATTTGTATCATCTATCTCTAAATAGATCAATTTAAATTCAATATTCTTACGGAAAATATTTAAATCCAAATTATCAACTCAATATGTATATTATTTTGAAGCACGTGAATTAATCACAATGTTTCTGTAACTACTTTTGTCCTATCAATTTAAATTAATAACGTTTTGTTACTTTTTGAAACAAATCTTAATTATTTCCATTTCTTTTATCTAACCTGATGACAAGATTATATCAAAGTGAAGATAGAAAAATATTCTTATTGATTTAAAAAAAAAATTGATCGGTTCTTTACTTCAAGTTTAACTCGAACCTCAATTTTTTTTTTCTAAAGATATTTAGATTTTTTTTAGTATAATTGATTCAATATGTTTCAAGATATATTTGAGAGATCAAATCAACTAAATCGTTATCATTATAGTTTCTGAAGAATTATATGGTTATCATTATAAATGATCAAGTTGATTGAAAGACATGTGTCTATCATGTAAGCTACAAAAGTAGATATATTAAGGAAGGATTGAGATATTTCCTGAAGTGAATATTTCAACAAACATGACAAAAGTTGTGATCATTTAGATCAACGCATGGTCAAATGTCCCTGAAGGACATCCGACGGCATATATGGTATTGTTTCATGAAATGAAACTTTTGTGGTGGCTCTCTAGAAGAAGCCTATGAAATTTCAAAGCAATATCTTAAAATGGATCATTGACACTCTTGAAAAGATCTATTGATCAATAATCTTATATTTTCTTTTGAAGAAACAACCCCAGATGCGGTTGCAATCCTAAAAAGGGTATTTGAATTAATGGTTGATGTGACCATGATAATGACTCATCATATCGAAATTCTTCTTGACACAATGTGGTGGTCAGACAATATGTCCTATTGACACGGTGATGAAGCGAATTGCAGTGCAATTGCTAATAGTTTGTTGAGGGGGAGCATAATAATATGGTTGTGACTCACACTTAGGGGGAGAATGTTGAGAATTGAAGTGTGAGTTAGAGTCTCACATTGGCGCATGATCTCATGCTTTCTGCTCCCTTTATCTTCCCCTAAATTGGTATCAAAGTCTAGAAAGATAAGGAGCAATATAAAAACTGTTGTTAGATATTGCTTGGATCGGTAGTAATCCAGACATGTAAATATGTCAAACCTATTGCGTTTTCCATGCGATGGATATGAGTTAAAGGAAATTATGAGATGTAATACTCATCTTGTGACACAATTGTCATGTACACATATTCCTTATTAATTTGAAAGTCTTGAAGGACTTTATTTACATCTAATTGATGTAACGATAAACTATGGGTTGAAAATATGAAAATCCTTGAAGGATTTAAAATGCCAGAAAATTTTACTTCAAACATTGAAGTATTATTTTGAATGATAAAGTTCTATATATGGAACAAATTGAATGTGATTGACATGCATGACCGGTTAGACCATCCCGAGTCTTATGATGCGAAAGTATATGAATTCATATGAGTACCCATCGAAGAACCTAAATATTCTTCAATATAATGAATTCTTATATCTTGTTCTCATTACCAATTAATAATTGGTAAAATATATGGTTTTGAATCCCGCATACTCTTGAGTATATTAGATGCGATACATGTGCACGTGTTCACTCTTTTTATGGGTCATTTAAGTATTTTATAAATTTATCGATGCATCGACTGAATGACCAAATATATGTCATCAACTCTCAATATTGATAGAGTGAAAATTCCAAGCTTGATCAAGTTGGTAAATGACATGATTTTGAATATCTAGTTGCACATGTTCGTATTCAAATTATCTAGCTGATTTGTTTAATTAAATGCCTCATATTTATAGCTAGACAATTACATATGAGAACAAATATCCTTATTTATGGACATGTGATATTGCAATTAGCAGCATTGACACACGCATCAAGCCAACAATTCATTAGAATTCTCCCCATTGCAATCGGTTCATGTTCAGGAACCTAATATCTCTCATCTAAGAATTTCCAATGTGCGTTATATATTTTGAATCGCTCCACCACAACGCACTAAGGTGAGACCACAAGGAAAGCTGAGATTATGTAATCAATTTGAGCCAGTACCGATATATATTTTATATCTTACTTGTTGTTTCTCAGCATTGGGGGGAGAGGAAATTAAGCAGCTTTGAAAATTTGTAAAGAATGCATATGTATACTCGCACTATGAACCAGAAGTTCAAAAGATGCATTCTCTGACCTAAAAGGAATTATTAAATTCCTTATATGCTGCAAATATCCTTCTCTAACTTGATATCCCAGTTGGAAAATTTGTCATTATTATTAGGTTAGGGCATGCCTAAAACTTGGTTCAAAAATATATATCCTAGAGAAGGATGATGGTCTTGTTGAGGAGGCAAACTATCTTGAAAAGTGTAGAGACTACAAAAATGTTTATTCCTCCTGAAGAGGTTCAGGTACCTGTAATTATTTATTTAAGAGATCTCATATGATTATGTCTCTACAAGTTAACACAAGGAACCAAGAACATGAAGAATTGTCGACATGGTGAAGTAGCGCTCAATATTAGAAATATGTGCAAGAATCTTGAACCCGAAAATGAATGGGTGTGATTGGCCATAAATAGAAAGAAGCAATTCATTTGCTGAATTTAAGGGTCTTTGGACCTCATATCTATACCCTAAAGGTATAAAGACGATAAGGCTTAAAGAGTCTTTGTAGTAAAGTGAAATAATGTTGTCATATTTAAGTCAAACAAGTGACAATCGTGGTAGATACTTGGAGTTACAACTTATTGGTATGGCTCACTTGAGATTGATATCTCTATCAAACTCCTTGAAGATTGTAAGATGCCTAAAGCACACAATTCATGTTCTCAACAATGAACAAATTACTAGATTGAGGCAATCTAGATGATTATTTTCTTAAGGATGGTCACAAAAATGACCCAACAAACTCATGCATATTTATGATGAGATATGAGATTGTTTATGTCATAATTAATGTTTATGACAATGATTTATTGAGACTCTAGAAGAGCTCACAAAAGCTGTAGATTTGCTAAAGAAAGAATTTGAGATAAAAGAGTTGAGAATAAAACTTTTGTCTAGCCTTATCAATTGAGTATCTAAAGGATGAGGTATATATTTACCAAAGGACTTATATTGCAAAGGTACTAAAAAGATTCTATATGGACAAATCATGTCCACTGTGTACTCTATTGATTTTAAGGTCATTAAATGTAAATAAAGATCCTTTTAGACCTTGAGAAAAGAATGAAGAATTACTTGATCCTGAAGTACTATATCTTAGTGCTATCAAAGCATTATTGTATCTTGCTAGTTATACTCGACTTGATATATCATTTGCTATTAACTTATTAGCAAGATATAGTTCTTCACCTACACAAAGACATTGGAATGGAAAACAAGTGTTTCGTTATCTTAAAGGCACATTAGATATGAGTTTATTTTTTCCCTTTATGTCCAAGCTTAATCTAATTGGTTATGCAGATGTTGGATATTTGTCTAAATATCTCAAACAGGTTACTTGTTTAATGTGGAGGAACAACCATTTCATGGAGATCTGTGAAAGAAACTATGATAGCCACCTCAGCTAACCTTGCAAGAATATTAGCATTACATGAGGCAAGATGAGGATACGTTTGGCTGAGATTCGTGATTCAATGCGTACTTGATATTGGTGATTTGTCCTCTTGAAAGATGCCGCCAACAACTATATATGAAGATAATACTACATGCACTACTCAATCAAAAGAAGGATACATCATGGGAGATGGACAAAGCAAATATCACCGGAGCTTTTCTTCACTCATGATCTACAAAATAATGGTGACATAGACATCCAACAAATTCGCTCAAGTGATAATTTGGCAGACTTATATACGAAGACTCTTCCAACTACAACATATGAAAAGCTTGTGCAGAATGTGGGAGTTCGTCGGCTTAAAGATTTCAATTAAAATGCATTGTACTCTTTTTTCCTTAACCATGTTTTTTCCCATTGGGTTTTTCATGGTAGGGTTTTTAATGAGACAATGTACAAAGACGAACTATAGAATGATGTACTCTTTTTCCTTCACTAGGTTTTTATCCCACACTGGGTTTTTCCTAGTAAGGTTTTAATGAGGCACATTCTTAAGGGATGGTCATCCAAGGGGGAGTGTTATGAATATTTGGATGTCCATCAGAGTTAGGAGTCCATGAGCCAGGCCCACATGTATACTTGTTCAACACTCTAAACCTAATAGTATAAATACAAGGGAGTCTGCACCTAGCAGAGCATCCTCATCACATTATTCTATATCTCTTGTTCCTCTATTCTCCTCTCTTATTTACTTGCTTACTCTTTATTCATAACATGCTTGAGTTTTTGAAAATGTTTTCTCATAAAATATTTTCCAAAATGAGCTCAAATTTGAAAACGTGAAAATCTCGTTCTCACTGTTTCCACCGTTTCATGTTGAAATTCTGGAAAATGAAAACAACTCGTACGCGGTGGCAGTTTTGTAAATACTTGGAAATACATTCTTTTTTCACACACAGGTCGCAGGTTCTACTCCGATTGGTGGCATATATAAAATAAAGTATTAGGAAAAGTATCTTATCACAAACATCATTATATTTTTCTTTTTGTGCAAAAAATATGAACAAAAGTATAATAAATAGATGCTTATAAAATATATAAATATATATCATAGATTATAATTTGGACTAAATAGATATACTCTTATAAAAAAAAACTATATATCATC
The DNA here is from genome assembly GCF_012489685.1 of Lotus japonicus. Lineage (NCBI taxonomy): Eukaryota > Viridiplantae > Streptophyta > Magnoliopsida > Fabales > Fabaceae > Lotus > Lotus japonicus. The sequence goes on along the minus strand of NC_080041.1, from coordinate 17,076,871 downwards.
TCGTAAATATCAGAGATGAAAAATGTTAAATACATATATTAATAAAAAATGTTAAAACTAATTTCTGAATAATCAATTAAAAATTTGAAATTCATATAAATTAGAGTGATGGTATACATGAAGCTAAATCTATCATTCAACTAATTTGAAAATAATTTAAAAAAAAAACTAATTTGAAAATAAAAGAAAATATAAATATACATTACATATAATCTATATGAATTTTAAAACTGATGCTTATGTTTGATCATCAATTTTTTGATGCATGTCTTTTTTCAATATTTGTTTTATAACTTCATTGATCAAAATATGAATGTATCATTAATTATTGGTGGAAAATAATTTTTAAATTATTATATCTACAAAGATTTTATAAAAATAATTAGGATTGTCAAACTAAACGCATTTCCAATATTTTCATTTCGTCAAAATACAAAATAGAAAGATTTAACTATGGATGTACAAGGTTTAGAGGTAGACCAACAAGGTGTCGATATTGATGTTAATCAAGCCGCTGTTCGAAAAACTATTGTAGATCAAATGTGTGAAAATTGTCATAGACCTTAGGGAGAATTGTATAAATTTTATTTTTAACACCAAGGATACTTATTGGTGTGATAGTTGTATTTAACACTTGAATAATATTTATTTTTTAATGATAGTTATATAACAAACATATACCAATTATTATATTTGAAAATATAATAAGTATTATAGATATAAAATATATTATAAATTATGACACACCTTAGTGAGTGTATTTTACTCAAAATTATTTCATTTAAAATAGTTGAATCAAACACACTTTCATTATTTTCATTTTCAGAGAATGAAAAATATGAAATTAAACCAAACACATTTTCTAAATGTTAAAAAATTGAAAATGAAAACTATTTTCAGAAAATGAAAGCCGGAAATGAAAATAGAAAATGTTTTATCAAACCAAACAAGCCCTAAGATTTTCAGTGTAGACAATGAAAATTTATAATGATTGATGGCGTAGACAGTGAAACCTAAGATGCATCTGTTAATTGCCCTCGAGCTGAAGATTCTTGATGTTGATAGTAATTGTGGAACAATCCCCACATTGCCCAGCATGGTAAATAAAGATAGTGGTAAGAAAAACTCCTAGAGGAGTCTCGCATGCCTAGGATGGTGAAGAAAGAGAGATCAATACATTGATCCAAGTTCATTCTTTCAAGATGCACCAGTTGGAAACAATTTAAGTTTGCATTTGTATTTCCTTTTTTCTCTTAAACTCTAGTTTTAGAGTGTGGTGAAATGTAGTTTAAATATTTTTTTCAAAGAGTGCGGATGCACTAGAGTCATAAGTGTGGTCGAGAGAAAATTTTATGTATGGTGAAATGTAGTTCAAATATTTTAATATTGTGTTTATTATTTGGTTATGAGTTTCGAAACCGTTCGTTACTTTTCTCCAATTTTGAAGTTCACCACGTTATAATCATGCATGTGTTCTTGCTTTTAATTTCTTTATGGTTTTCCAACCAAGAGTAGAGTACGTAATTGGTGAGTTTTTTGTTTGGTTAAAAAAAATTGAATCAATGTATAGTCCTGACCTCTCTAAGTGCACTTCTATGAGTTCGCTAGAGTTGTGAATAACACCTAGGGGCATTCATCTGTTCAATTTGACCGAATGTACTCAGATTTTATTTGGTTAATTGGTTCATTCCGAACCAATCCAATTATAATCAATTTGGCTCTCGGATTTTTTTTTTCTTTTTCAATCTGAATCAACCCAGTGACCCAATTACTTATATTTAATTTTTATATTTATAGATCTCTTTAAATTTATTATTTAGATAGAAGGACCAATAAGTTACGTAAAGATACAATTGTAAAAGTTAATACAAATTAAAAGTGATATGCAACATTAATAAAAATTGATTTTTACTATTGCATAAATTTATTGAAAAACAATGAATTTTCTAATACATATGGTTATACATAAATATGATATCATCCATAATATATACATTCATTGGCTTTTCTAGGTCCAATCATCGTATACGTGGCATCTCATGATTGACTAATTTCATTAAAAATCCTACATGGCAATCATTCCTCCTTTCCTCTTAATGTACACCCTTCTCCTTAACCTACACTTCTCTCTATTTAAAAGCCTATATAAGACTCTTATTCTTCATTCATCTCTCCATTATTTGGATTTCTCCTTAACCTACAATGCTTCTTCAATCATCTCCTGCGTTTTGTATTTTTTGAGCCTTTCTACATGGCTTCAAGATCTCATTTTGTGGTTCTTCATGATTATACAAGGTATGTATTTTTTCTCATCTGAAATCAATTTTTCATGTCTTTGGTGTGTGTTATTGTAATCTAATCTCATTCCTTCAAAATTCATGTTTTACTAACCCTAATATGCTATTCTCCTCATTCCCTTTCAACAATTTTTTTACAGGATTATGGTGTCATTAGACATATAGACGCTGAAAATAACAATTTCAAAGATATGGATCAAGGGTATATTATTATTATTGATCCCGTGAGTGTTCCGCAAATTAATGAAAATTAGAGGCGGTGACATAGTTTGTTTTAGGTTTGAAAGAATAGCAAATAGAATTATTGAAGTTAAGGTGGTGTATGAAAATATTTAGTTAGTTGTTATTCATTCCAAAATTTAATCAGTTGTTGTTTTGTCTTGGGTATCTTTTCGTGGTTTTGTTTTTCTCAATCTACATGAGAGGATTGTTCTCATGATTTATTTTATTTATCAAATAAAATCCAAGAATAATTGTTATTTTTTTCATTCTGGAATTGTTCTCATGATTTACTTTGTTTTTCCTTTGTTTTACACGTACAATTTTTTCCTTGACTTCATCACTTTGTAATGTGGGCTAAATCAAGCTTGATATATTTGACAATTTTGCATTAACCGGCGATTTATAATAATAAGATACCCATATATGTCTAATGGTGCTTCTTTTCTTTGTCATCCTTTTACGGTCAAGATCCAAACAAGATTATATATAAAAAAGAACTTTAGTCAAATACCAAAAACACTTATTTACCATAGATTTTTAAAAATAAAAATTGTTTTTAATAGCCAATTTAAGTTAGTCTAATATCAATATCATTCATGTCAAATTATTGCTTTATACAATTTTTTAAAAAAAATCCCTTTTGAAATAAGTTCCATTTTTAAGATGAAAAAAAAAACGTTTAAATAATTAATTACGAGAATCTCATTTTCCTTGGTTTTAAAATAATTTCAAATTTTAAAATGATAAGAAAAGGTAAAAAAAATTAATTACTTTTTAAATTCGGTAGCAAAGTTTTAACTTGATTCACTATTTAATGGATCTTAAATAGTGTGTTTTATATTGAGTTATAAAAACAGTCGACACTATAGTCCCTCCTTTTAGAAAAATAAAGTTTACACTATACAAATTTAATTACTTTTTCTATAAATAAATTACTATCTAAAAAAATAACAACAAAATCAAGTACAATCATTTCTCATTTAAAAAAACATTGTACTGAGTATTTACATTTAAACGTATTACATTTACATATGTTATCATCACTGTTAATCTAACAATCAGTTGTAACTACGATTTTTTATTTTTTTTTGCATTTTATTCATTTCTATAGCGATATATGCCACGATTAAGAAAATTTAGAGCACAAATGATTGTTATTACCATAACTGTGAATGTCACTCAGCAGCATACTCTAACGGAGCACAATATTATTGTGAAAAATGTAACAAGCATGTCACTCCTACCATATGATAATCTACAAATTCGATAAATAAATTAATTTGTAAAATATTCAGTTTATTTAATTATTAATGTTTACATCAGGTACAAATTGTTGCTTAATGTTGCTGATGATAGGACCTGCAACGTTTACCGTTTTTTATCGCGAAGGTTGTTATCTAATGAACAAAAAAGGCAACGAGATATTGGAAAAAATGGAAAAGGTAAACATAGTCATGTCAAAAAAAGGTACATTTTCATTGCTCACTTAATTCATAATATATTAATTTTTTCATTTTAATTTAAATTCAATGTAGACCGGGAACATGGAAGACCCCCCCACAAGAAATTGTAGATTTAGTGCACAAGGAATTTCTTTTCAAGGTTGAAGGGAAGGATTGATGCGGAAGGTGGTTTAAATCAGCATTTAACGTCTTGAAAATTTACAATGACCCACAAATAATTTCAAAATTCAAAACAAAGGTAAAATTTTAAACTCTTATTGCTAAATAATGATTATTTATATCTACATAATGAATTTTGATATTTCCGATTCAAGTGTAAAATCTCTGATTGAGGTATTGATCATCATTATTGTCAAATAGGTTTGTTTTAGACATTGGTCATCACTATTTCAAAATATGTTTGTTTTGCAGACAATCACTCAAAGTGTTAAACGAAACACACCTCCACCTATAATTGAAGACTCCAACACACTTATTAAACGTCGTTCAGACGATGGATCCATAACAGAAGTTGTTTGAAGTAACGATGCAAAAAAGCCAAAAATGTTCAAAAATATCAAGTTTTCAAAGAATTAGTAGCATTTCCTCAAGATTGTTTACAAATAAAGAGCCTATGTGCTAAACTTTCACTTTTATGTCTTGACCTACGTTGACAATGTGTTTTTTTTTTGGTAAATTTACGTCGGTGGTAACTTTCAAACATTTTGACATTTGTTTTTCGTATATGGACCATGTTCCTAAAATATTCAATAAATAGTTTTATGTTTGCAAATTTTCGTGCATACATCAATTTAAATGTGCTTACCCTTAAACACATTACTTTGCAAAAAAAATAACCTACACCACAAATGTGTAAAAAACGAAAAATAAACCAAATACCTATATAAAATAAATAAAAAAAGATATTAATTGATTAACAAAAATTAAAAAAAAAATCCAAAATTAAATTCCCCGTGCAAGGCACGGGTTAAAAACTAGTATATATAATACAACTAAAATTTTGAAAATTAATGATTTAAGTATTTTATGTACCAATCTTATAGATAGAACCAAACTGACCCCGAATTAATCCGATTGGTTTGGTTCGGAATTTTTTTAACATATTTTGGAAATTCGAATCAAACCAACTAAATTTGATCTATTCAGTTTTTATTTTACTTCAAACCCGAACCAACTTAATCTTGAACACCGCTATTCAAACCTCAACACTTCCTTAAATGATGAAGAAGTGTAATACATTGTTACCCATTTAATTCATCTCGCTAAAAGAAAAAAATAAAAATGATGGTGAATGGCCTGAATCATGGGTTGACTGACAAACGTGGAAATGTACAAACAAGAAAATGGAGGCTTGATTGATCAAAATGATAGTAATACCGGGCATATGACTTTCCCAGTTGTTACAAGGCAAACATTCAAAATAAGTAACTAACTCTAATTTCCAAAATGAGAGTGATCGAAATTTCCAAGCAGGCAACTTGATTGATGATAAGCAATGTGGTGGAGATGAAATTAAATATGCTGATCAAAGGAGCACAAGTTGTTGAAATTTCGGGTGTACCATGTAACGCGGTTTCCCTCTCTATTGACTAAGACAATATACAATAACGTAACTCAGGTCAATATGGTCATCATATATGGACAAAAATCAAATGAACACGCACGTATATATAGTACAAGCAACTCCAATCATTCATTGTATAATTTCATGCTTCCTTGAATTGCCTCCATACAATTTAATTTCTTATCTGCATAGACAAATAATAGATATGAAACATTTTTGGTTTCTTCAATGCTTATTCTTCCTTGCAATGCTTCTCATCCATCCTTCCATTGCTGGCAGGTAACTCGATCTATCTAAAGCATATAACTAGCTAGACTATGTTTCAAACACTGCTGAGTTTTAAATTAATGAAATGGTTTGCTTTTTTGACAGAATGAATCCTCCAACTCCTCCTGCACCAGCTGGCCTTTTCAAGGATCAACCAGTAAGGTCCCCGCCGCCCCCGGTGTTGCTTTTCCTCCATCCCTCAGTTGTTCACAGGTAACTCTTAATAAATTAGCCATACATCACTAATTTGTATTCTACACTCCAATGAATGAATTTTGAATGAGGTGGCTTGTTATATTACGTTACAGGTCACTGATGACTCCTGATGAGGAAGAAAGAGGCCGTGAATTTGATCTGAAGAAAAAGTCTCCGCCGTCGCCAAGTCGAAGCAGAGGTTCACGCCCATAAAGTCTGCTTGCAGAGTGAGGAACTTAAACAGTTTCGTACTTCAATGTATTCTTCAGCCATGTGGCTAGAATTTTCTTTTAGGTGCAAGACTTAAGTGCACTTTGATTCTTAATATATTGTGATTGTAAGACTTAAGTTCACTTTTGATTCTTAATATATTGTGATTGTAGGATTTGACAGAAAAAAAAACAAAAACAACCCATTCATTAATTTAAAACTCAGCAGTGTTTTTTTTATGGAAAATGCAAATTTCATTAAAAAACAACTGAAAATACATCTGCTAAAAGTGCAGCTTGAATTTGGGTAGGGAAATCATCCCACCAACATTTATTTGAATACTCCGCTGCAATAGATGCTAAGATATGAGCTACTTTGTTAGCTTCCCTCTTCACATGTTGTAGCTTGAAAGAAGAAAAATGAGCTGCTGACATTTTGCAATCATAAACTAGTGGTTCGAAATCTGCCAGACCTTTCCCACCATTGAATTGATTCACCACATTAAGGGCATCCGACTCAATGATCACCGTGTCCAATTCCAATTGATACATGCGTGTAAGTGCCCAACGTAGAGCTGTCGCCTCTGCCATTGCTGGAGCTAATCTGTGTTCAAGAAGGGTTGTCTCTGCATACAAACAAGTTCCATCGGAGAGCTGGATTTGCCACCCCAACCATTAGATTTCACACCCCACATTTTCGGATTTTCAAGTTCCGAATTATTTCGGAATCTTAGATTCCGAAATTAATTCGTGATTTGTAGTGCAAAATACATGTAACACCCCACTTTTGAGTGAAAAAATGCTTCGGAAACCTTATTTCCGAAATATTTCGGAAACTAAGTTTCCGTAAGTGGGGTGGCATTTATAATGAGTGGGGTGTCAAATCTAATGATCGTTCCATCGTGGTCACATACCACCATTGCCATGCCCGAGCATTCTTGACAAGCTCAGCAGTGTTTGAAACATAGTCTAGCTAAATTTATTTCTGTCTTTCTTTTAGTTGTTTTGCTTTTTGGGCTCACTATGGAGGGCCTTGTTCAATTCCCTATTTGTTGCTTCTTTAATAATATATCTTTCATTTTTCAAAGAATAAAACTAGGTAGACTATGTTTCAAACATGAGAAGTTGCTTTGTCCTTAATTGAATTAAAAAAAAAATTCTTAATTGAATTAAAAAAAATTCCTAGGGACCCAATTGATGCAAAAAAATTTCAGGCCCTGGATTTGATTTCTTTTATAATTTCAGGAGTCTTCTGATGTATTAAGTCTTTTTATTATTTTGTTTTGTTGTCCTAGCAGGGATTGACTTTTGATTATAGTGTAGTATATTGGGGGAAATTGTTCTCACTGTATAGGGAAATTTGTACGATTAAACCATTTGCTATATAATGACATCTTCTATTTTCTAAAAAAAAAGTGCAACTTCACTAACTACAATTAATTAAATACATACAAAAAGGAAATAATTAATATATAACTAACACTAAAAGAATAAAAGCCCTACACATAAATTCCTAAAGTTAATCCCTCAAACAAAATATTCTCAAAACAAACCTCATCCCAAGAAGAGAAATGGGTGCGGTGGTGGTGGAGGAGGAGAGAGAAGGGGGGTTAAGGAGAGGGAGAAAGAGAAGAGTGTAAGAGAGAGAGAGAGATTTGACCTTCCAAGCAGGCAACTTGATTGATGATAAGCAATGTGGTGGAGATTAAATATGTTGATCAAAGGGGCAAGTTGTAGAAATTTCTGGTGTGCCGTGCATAGTTTTAAAATTCGGACCGGACCGGCCGGTCCGACCGGTTTGATCGGAACTCGGTCCTAAGGCCGGTCCGGTCACAAGTTCAGATCGGTTGTGTCATCAAACCGGTCAAACTCGGAATAAACCGGTCAAACTCGGGTTGGATCGGCCAAACTCGGGCGGTTGAACCGGTTGGGTCAACTACTGCAATTTCGAAATTATTTATTTATTTCCTTCAATTTCCTTATATAAACCACTTAATTATATTAATTTCCTTATTTAAAATTATAAAAGACATTAAATGTTTTATGGAATAAATGCTATTTTCGTATTTTTTAAACAACAAAATTTAAAATAATTAAATAAATTTTAATGCATTGACTATTTATTTAAGGAAAATATTTTCGAAATTAATTATTTACTTTTTCAATTTCCTTATATAAACCACTTAATTATATTAATTTCCTTATTTAAAATCATAAAAAACATTAAATGCTTTATGGAATAAATGCTATTTTCAGTTTTTTTAAATAAGGAAATTTAAAATAATTAAATAAATATTAATGCATTGACTATTTATTTAAGACAAATATTTTCGAAATTAATTATTTATTTCCTTCAATTCTCTTATATAAACCACTTAATTATATTAATTTCTTTATTGAAAATCATAAAAGACATTAAATGCTTTATGGAATAAATGTTATTTTCGTTTTTCTTTTGAAATAAGGAAATTTAAAATAATTAAATAAATTTTAATGCATTGACTATTTATCTAAGGAAAATATTTTCGAAATTAATTGTTTACTTCCTTCAATTTCCTTATATAAACCCCTTAATTATATTAATTTCCTTATTAAAAATCATAAAAGACATTAAATGCATTATGGAATAAATGCTATTTTATTTTTTTTTAAATAAGGAAATTTATAATAATTAAATAAATTTTAATGCCTTGAATATTTATTTTAGGAAAATATTTTCAAAACTAATTATTTATTTTCTTCAATTTCCTTATTTGCATCGACTATTTATTTATGGAAAATATTTTCGAAATTAATTATTTATTTCCTTCAATTTCATTATATAAACCTTTAATTTTATTAATTTCCTCATTTAAAATCATAAAAGACATTAAATGCTTTATGAAATAAATGTTATTTTCGTCTTTTTTTTAAATAAGGAAATTTAAAATAATTAAATAAATTTTAATGCATTGACTATTTATTTATGAAAATATTTTCGAAATTAATTATTTATTTCCTTCTATTTCCTTATATAACACACTTAATTATATTAATTTCCTTATTTAAAATCATTAAAGACATTAAGTGCTTTATGCAATAAATGCTATTTTTTTAAAATAAGGAAATTTAAAATAATTAAATAAATTTTAATGTATTAACTATTTATTTAAGTAAAATATTATTTAAAATTAATTGATTAATTCCTTCTATTTCTTTATATAAAACATTTAATTACATGAAACACGTTTTCTTTCTTTTAAAATAATTTCCATTTTCAAACTGGAAAACAAAAACATTTAAATAATTAATTACGTATTAAATAATCGATTTCCTTATATAAAAAAATTAATGACATGAATCCCCTTTTCCTTGGTTGTAAAATAATTTCAAATTTTAAATTTTAAAAAAAAAGTTAAAAATATTTAAAAACTTTTTAAATTCGGTAGCTAAGTCTTATATAAGGAAATTAATTTTCAAAATTAATTATTTATTTCCTTCAATTTCCTTACATAAATTACTTAATTATATTAATTTCCTTATATAAAATCATAAAAGACATTAAATGAAATTTAACACAACTTCCGGGATGATACTTGGTTCCATCAAATTAATGATTTTCCTATAAGTCGCTCACCCTACTATTTTATCTGATTACCTGATATCCTAAACCTAGATGTCGGCTACAACTGGTTAATCGGTGAGACTTTGTTAATTCTTTTTTTCTTTTATGTTTACATTTATTCTATATTTTTCTGATTTTTAAAAATTATAGATGTAATTGGAGTTTTAACTAAAGTTGGAAGAGTTCAAGAATACAATGTTCACGGAAATGTCGAGAAGATCGTTCAATTTGAGCTTTCTGCACCGGGGGTAACCGTATTGGCCTTGATTGAAAATAATTTCAATCTTTTTTTTAGACCGAAAAGTCTAATGTATTTCATTATTTGATTTTGTAGAGCCAAAATAAAATGTGCTTTGATAAGGAACTTTGTAGACGAATACATTGATTTCGTCTCCACTGGTCGTGCATACGGAGCAGTGGTTTTGATTCTGCTTGGGAAAGTAAAGACGCACCCAGGTATGTTGCGTGTACAATTTTTCATTACCAAAATAGTGTTTTCAAATTTACTATTTAGTTATTTCTTAATTTATAAAATATATGTTGTTCGCCGATGTAGGCACTACTGACAGATATATAACTGCAATATTTGGTCCAACCAGAATTTTTTATCGAGCAGCTATTTGAAGATGATTTAATGGTGAAATAACGCTCCCAGATCGTTGTCTTCACCTTAACAGAATGAAGACTCAATTGTCTTCATAAATTCCAGCAAATTTAGCATTTGAGTTGTAGTGAAATTTTGATGAACTTTGTTTCTGTTCTTCACTATGATAAACCTAATTCCTTTATCAGTACTATTATGACGATCTGTTTTGTTTCTTAAGGGCTGCATCACACGAACTTGAACTTTTTTTGATTTTTTTTTTTTTGATTTTTAGACATTGATAAAAACAATGATTAGTATAGCTCAATCATTTTTTATAAAAACAATACATAGTCACGCATTTAATGATTTTTTTTCTATATTAAATTTTAGTTAATTAATAATAGCATGCATTTCCTATTTTTAAAATTGAAAATGTTAAATCAAGGTCTTTATCAAACTTTAATTTATAGAAACAAGGCTTAAATATGTTGGAGGTCCCTCTAAAATAGGGGTCTTTTGGTTAAGGCCCCTACAATATTTTTTGGGTGGAATAAGCCCCTAATGTGAAAATAATATATAGTGATAAGCCCCTGCTGTGAGGTTCCGTTTAATTTTTGAATGTTTTTTACTATTGTTTATTAAAAAGGGAAAAAAGATTATTGTAATTACATTACAATTAATTTTGTAACCAGTTTCAAAAAAAAATGTGTAAGAAAAAAAAATTACGTTCACTTACATTCAAGAAGGTCGTTAACTGTAAAAAAAAATTGACGTTCGTTTTAATGCGTAACAAAATTAATTCCGATCATTGTTACAAATATTACAAATTTACTGCATTATTAAGTAGTTACATTGAATTAATTACATTGACAAGCATCTTCAGTCTAATAGGAAGTCTCTACAAGAATTTATATGTTTCTCGGATGTTGATTTTTCCGAAGTGATCCAATTCACAACCTAAATAATTCTGAATTTTATGAAATTTGTATGACGGTAAAATTTATGAGCCATCACAAATTTACATAAGTTAGTAAAATGTGATTGTCAGATTTTAGTTTTGACGACATTATTTAATTTGCTTAGCAATTCTATTTTATGTTGTTGTTATTAATGATTTTCTTTATACGTTTTGCTTCTTTACTAACTGTCCAAAAATATTGTTGAACAATCGTATTGAAACATATTACACTGCGAATTTAATAATAAATAAATTAATTAAAGGAGTGATTAAAAATCATAACTTCTCACATTACAAATTAATAAACGCATTTTGATGATTTTTCCCTACATTTACTTTTATTCCTTAAATAATCACGCACATTTATGTGCTTTTGAATTTAAAAATTAAAATTTAAATAAACGTATTTTTCAACTTTAATTTGTAGGAAAAAAATTATTTGATGCTTGACTTTTTTTTTAACAATTTGACTACTAAACTTTAGAAAATAAAATTTCTAAAATTTTAATTACTTATAATTTCATTCAAAGGCGTACTCATGTTCAAAAAAATATTACATAACTATAATGAAATTATAATTTAATTAATGTTTAAATGCGTAAAAAAAATGAATTATCATCACTTATTATAAATATTCCAAATTTATTGCATTAATAACTAGATATTCTAAAATAAATACAAAAGAACAAAATAGTTTAACAGCATTAATTACGTTCAATTATTTTTATAATGAATCCGTTAAAGTTGATCATTAATTTAGTTACTAATCTTTAAGAATTCATGACAAAATTAATTTTATTTCCTTAATTATAATGATTTCATTCGATTTTTTCTCTTTTGAAAACACAATGATTTAATTATATACTTTAATTAATGCTTAAACGTGAAGTTAGTCATGCATTTAATGATTTTTTACTGCATTAACTTTTAGTCAATTAATAATAATGCGCATTTATGATTTTTAACATTTAAAAATTAAAACTTTAAATGGGTAAAATAGTTATAACCATCATTTATTCCAAATATATTTCCTTAATTACGACATATTGCAAAATAAATTAAAAATAACAAAATAGTTTAACTGAATTAATTACATTCAATTATTTTTAGAATGAATTCGTAAAAGTTTTTCATTAATTCGGTTAACTTATCTTTAAAAATTCATGACAAAATTTATTTCATTTCCTTAATTACAATGATTTAATTATATATTTTAAGTTACGTTTACAAAAAAAATTATTAGTCACGGATTTAATGATTTTTTTCTGCATTAACTTATAGTCAATATTTAATCAAGCGCATTTATAATATTTAGCATTTAAAAAATTTAAATTTAAATAAAGGTATTTTTCAACCTTTAATACGTAAAAAAAACCATATTTATTAAAAATATACCAAATTTATTGCATTAATAACGCGATAAAGTACATTAAATTCAAAATAACAAAATAGTCTAACTGCATTAATTACGTTAATAACAAATATTCCTTAAAAATATCTTTCCTTAAAACCGTTGACTGCTATTTATGAAAATCGAATAAAAATACTTTTAAATTAGAATTAAAAAAATTAATAACATTATTTAATTTTAAAATTCATCCATCACAATTAAGTACATTAATTACATCGATTTATTTTAAAAAATAAGCAACAACTTAGTAATAATTCCTTAATTACAATTACTTGATTAAATACATTAATTATACAAAATTATGTGTGTTAATTAAGTAAATAAAACCTACATACATAAATGAAAAATTCGGAATCAAGTAAAAAATTGAATAACGCATTAAATTTTTTAAATTTTTCAACTTATACTAATAAAAATTCGAGCTTCAACAAGAAAAAATCAAAACAAAATCAATTAGGAATCACAGAAGAGCAATAAACCTATATATATACTTTAGTATACATCTCCTTTGATACATAAGTTCAGGCCAAAATCAACAAACGTTAGTTTTCATCTCCAAAACTCCCATGCATCATGAATCCGAACTATAGCCTACTTGACCAACTAACTCCTTTAGCACATGATTGGACTATTGTCGTTCGAGTAATAAGGGTGTGGTTTGCTGAAGAAAGGGGGAAGAAGATGAGGAAGGACACGACGGTTCGTTCTATAATCAGTTGTTGATGGATCGAAAGGTATGTAAACCAGAAACAATTTCGCTATTATTAAATATGTAATTGTATTTTAATTTAATTCATGGACATAAATTCATATGTAACTCCTTCATTTCTAGGGTCAAACAATCCATGCAGAGTGTAGGCGTAACCTTCATTTATGTTTTGCCAACAAAATCACGGAAGGTTTGGTATAGCGTATTGAATATTTCTGGGTATGGCATAATTTCCGAGGTCTTAGTGCATCTAGGCATATCTACAAGATACACTTGCAAAGTAGGACAAGGATGGTTTGATATAATAAAGATGTGTTTTCTATGCGTGATCTGATATTTGACAACGTGCATGAAATTCTAAATCCTGACTTTGATGAGCGGTTCTTAGTTGGTATTGGACTGGGCGAACCCCTAGAGGGGCAACGCCCAGCATGCAGCCCGCCCTGAGGCGGGGCCCTGGCCTTAAAATTGGGCCTTGATCTCGAAGGCCCAATGGGCCCAATAGGTAGTACCCAAGCTCTATAAATAGGAGGTGGTTACCAATTGTAAGGGACTTTTGCTCATTGAATGAAATAACACTTGAAATTCAGCATTCTCTTTGATTCTCATTCTCTCTTAGCTCAATTCCTTTACCTCTAGGTACTATACCTCTCTTCAATGTTCATGGCAAGAACATTTGGCGCCGTCTGTGGGGACTGTAAACTTTCTACTCCCATTCACGTGGATTGATTGTGCAGGAAGTTATCTCTGATTGCTATCAGGCAATTCTCTGGATTTTTGATTTTGATTCTGTAACCGGTGTTCGTTTCCCGATCGAGTTTGCATCGTTCTTGGTTTGGATGGAGACTCGACGCAGGAGGCAGCATCATTCACCGGTGCGACAGCGAATTTCGCCGCCTCGACGGCCTCCTCGTGTGGTCCTGGATTCTCCGGTACGAACGGTGGGAGTACAGCCGCCTTCTCCTCCTCCATCACCACCACCTCCTCCATCGCCTTCACAGGTTGGATCTCTGGAGCGCTCACCAGAGAATTCACCTGCTCCGGAGCAACAACCGGCGGTAACACAGGAGCAATGGCGCCATTTGATGCGCAGCATTGGCAACATCCAGCAGCGGAATGAGCATCTACAGGCTCAGTTAGATTTCTACCGTCGCGAGCAGCGAGATGATGGAAGCAGAGAAGCAGATTCCGTGGCTGAGTTCCGTCCGTTCTCGGAGAATGTGGAGAGTGTGGCGATTCCGGATAATATGAAAACGTTAGTTTTGGATTCTTACAGCGGAGATTCCGATCCGAAGGATCATCTTCTATATTTCAATACGAAGATGGTGATAATTGCGGCGTCAGATGCGGTGAAGTGCAGGATGTTTCCATCGACGTTCAAATCGACGGCAATGGCGTGGTTCACAACTTTGCCGCGCGGATCGATTTCAAATTTCAGAGACTTCTCATCCAAGTTTCTAGTGCAATTCTCGGCGAATAAGAATCAGCCGGTGATGATCAATGACCTATACAATATTCGCCAGCAAGAAGGGGAGTCACTGAATGAGTACATGGCAAGGTACAGCGCGGCGTCGGTCAAGGTAGAGGACGAGGAGCCTCGAGCTTGTGCTCTAGCATTTAAAAACGATTTGCTACCGGGAGGGTTGAACAGCAAATTGACACGTAAGCCGGCGCGCTCGATGGAAGAGATGCGTGCTCGCGCCAGCACTTATATCCTTGATGAGGAGGACGACGCTTTCAAAAGAAAGCGCGCAAAGCTGGAAAAGGGCGACACGTCGCCCAAGCGCGCGAAAAAAGATAAGAATGGCGAAGATAAGGGGGATGGCAAGCAGCAAAGGCAAGATAAAGGGAAGCCGGTATTCAAACCGACCAAGGAGCAGTTGTATCCACGGCGTGATGACTATGAACAGCGCCGGCCATGGCAATCCAAGTCCCATCGCCAGCGGGAGGAAGCTGACATGGTAATGAATACTGAATTAACGGATATGCTCCGTGAGGCGAGGGGCGCAAATCTAGTGGATGAGCCAGAGGCCCCTAAGTATCAATCACGGGACGCCAATCCCAAGAAGTGGTGTGAATTCCATCGGTCCGCCGGGCACAGCACAGACGACTGCTGGACTTTGCAGCGGGAAATTGATAAGTTGATTCGGGCGGGATATCAAGGAAATCGCCAAGGCCAGTGGCGCAACAACGACGATCACAACAAAACGCATAAGCGAGAGGAGGAGCGAGTGGACACTAAGGGCAAGAAAAAGCAAGAATCAGCGGCTATCGCCACAAGAGGAGCTAATGACACGTTCGCTCAACACTCAGGACCGCCCTTCGGGACCATAAACACCATCGCTGGAGGATTTGGCGGCGGTGGCGACACCCATGCGGCGCGGAAACGCCATGTTCGTGCCGTTAATTCCGTTCATGAGGTCGCTTTTGGATTCGTACACCCTGATATAACAATCTCGATGGCAGACTTTGAGGGGATAAAGCCTCATAAGGATGACCCGATCGTAGTGCAGTTAAGGATGAACAGTTTCAACGTTAGAAGGGTACTCCTGGATCAGGGTAGTTCGGCTGATATTATCTATGGCGATGCATTCGACAAGTTGGGACTAACTGACAGTGATCTGACTCCATATGCGGGAACCTTGGTAGGTTTCGCGGGGGAGCAAGTGATGGTGCGAGGATACATTGATCTAGACACAATATTCGGGGAAGATGAGTGTGCCAGGGTTTTGAAGGTAAGGTATCTGGTTCTCCAGGTGGTGGCGTCTTACAACGTCATCATTGGGCGAAATACATTGAATCGCCTTTGTGCTGTAATTTCAACAGCCCACTTGGCGGTCAAGTATCCGCTAAGCAGTGGAAATGTTGGAAAGCTGAAGGTGGACCAGAAGATGGCGAGGGAGTGTTACAATAATTGCCTTAACTTGTATGGCAAGAAGAGTGCGTTGGTCGGTCATAGATGTTATGAAATTGAAGCTTCGGATGAAAATCTTGACCCACGTGGCGAGGGGCGGGTAAACAGGCCCACGCCAATTGAAGAAACGAAGGCGCTAAAGTTTGGCGATCGCACTTTGAAGATTAGGACCAGACTGACAGAAGAGCAGGAGACGCGCCTGACAAAGCTGCTTGGGGAGAACTTAGATTTGTTTGCTTGGAGCTGCAAAGACATGCCTGGAATTGATCCAAACTTCATCTGCCATCGACTAGCATTGAATCCAAGTGTCAAGCCTGTTTCACAACTTAGGCGGCGCTAGGGAGGAGACAAGGGAAAGGTGGTTCAACAGGAAGTTGACAAGTTGCTGGCAGCAGAGTTCATCAGGGAAGTGAAGTATCCGACGTGGTTGGCGAACGTCGTAATGGTGAAGAAGGCGAACGGGAAGTGGCGAATGTGTGTAGATTACACAGACTTAAACAAAGCATGTCCGAAAGATTCGTATCCCCTTCCCAGTATTGATAGCCTCGTTGATGGTGCCTCGGGCAACGAACTGCTTAGCTTGATGGACGCTTATTCTGGCTATCATCAGATCCGCATGCACCCGGCAGACGAGGACAAAACGGCTTTCATGACCGCCAGAGTCAATTATTGCTATCGCACCATGCCGTTTGGACTAAAGAACGCTGGGGCGACCTACCAAAGGTTGATGGATAGGGTTTTTGCTGGGCAGGTGGGAAGAAACATGGAGGTTTACGTTGATGATATGATTGTTAAATTGGTACGTGGTTTGGACCATCATCAAGATCTGGGGGAAGCATTTGGCGAGATAAGGAAGCACAATATGCGCCTCAACCCGGAGAAATGCTCTTTTGGTGTTCAGGGTGGCATGTTTTTGGGATTCATGATCACATCCAGAGGAATTGAGATAAACCCAGATAAATGTAAGGCGATTCAGCAGATGAAAAGCCCTTCTAATGTGAAGGAGGTCCAACGTTTAACAGGGCGAATAGCAGCGTTATCTCGGTTTCTTCCTAAGTATGGTGACAGATCTTTCCCTTTTTTCAAGTGTCTTCGCAAGAATGTCGCATTTGAGTGGACGGCGGAGTGTGAGGAAGCTTTTGTTCGCCTCAAGGAACTCCTATCGTCGCCACCAATCTTGTCGAAGCCAATACAGGGACACCCGCTGCATTTGTATTTTGCTGTGAGCGATAGTGCTCTGAGTTCTGTGATATTGCAGGAGGTAGATGGCGAACATCGAGTTGTTTATTTTGTTAGTCACACACTCTAGGGCGCAGAGGTCAGATACCAGAAAATCGAGAAGGCAGCATTAGCGGTCCTCGTCACCGCCCGACGGTTAAGACCTTACTTTCAGAGTTTTCCAGTAAGGGTGCGGACGGATTTACCCCTGAGACAAGTGTTACAAAAGCCGGATTTGTCAGGCAGATTGGTCGCCTGGTCGGTTGAATTGTCCGAATATGGGTTGCAATATGATAAACGAGGCAAGGTTGGCGCACAGTCGCTGGCTAATTTTGTGGTGGAATTAACCCCAGATCGGTTTGGAAGAGTAGACACACAGTGGACTATCTTTGTAGATGGATCCTCCAATAGCAGCGGCAGTGGCGCGGGAGTAACGTTGGAAGGACCAGGAGATCTAGTACTGGAACAATCGCTGAAATTTGAGTTCAAAGCCACAAACAACCAGGCAGAGTATGAAGCTCTCATTGCCGGGTTGAAGTTGGCGCGGGAAGTAAAGATCGGGAGCCTGTTGATAAGAACGGACTCACAATTGGTGGAGAATCAAGTGAAGGGAACTTTCCAGGTCAAAGATCCCAATCTGATCAAGTACCTTGAGCGGGTACGATATTTGATGACACTTTTCCAAGAGGTCGTGGTAGAGTACGTTCCTCGGGCAGAAAATCAGCGGGCGGACGCGCTGGCCAAATTGGCGAGCACGCGGAAGCCCGGCAATAACAAAAGTGTGATTCAGGAAACGCTGGCGTACCCAAGCATCGAAGGCGAGCTCATGGCGTGCGTAAACCGAGGGGGGACATGGATGGGTCCCATAATATCTATCTTGGCGGGGGACCCGGCGGAAGTGGAGCAATGCACGAAGGAACAACGGCGGGAGGCGAGCCACTATACTCTCATTGATGGACACTTGTATCGCCGTGGTTTTTCAACGCCGTTGTTAAAATGCATACCGCCAGAGAAGTACGAGGCGATAATGTCTGAAGTACATGAAGGAGTGTGTGCGAGCCACATCGGGGGAAGGGCTTTGGCTTGCAAGGTGTTGAGGGCGGGTTTTTACTGGCCCACCCTCAGGAAAGATTGTATGGACTTCGTGAAGCAGTGCAAGAAATGTCAGGTGTTCGCGGATTTGTCTAAGGCACCGCCAAAAGAGTTGGTAACGATGAGCGCCCCATGGCCTTTCGCCATGTGGGGTGTGGACTTGGTCGGACCTTTTCCGACCGCCAAGGCGCAAATGAAGTTTATATTAGTGGCGGTGGACTACTTCACTAAGTGGATTGAGGCTGAGCCCCTGGCCAAGATTACTTCTGCAAAGATAGTCAATTTCTACTGGAAGCGTATTGTTTGCAGGTTCGGGATTCCAAGGGCGATCGTGTCTGACAACGGGACCTAGTTTTCAAGCAGCCAAACAAGGGAGTTTTGCAGAGAAATGGGCATACAGATGAGGTTCGCCTCTGTTGAGCATCCGCAGACGAACGGGCAGGTGGAATCTGCGAACAGGGTAATCCTACGAGGACTAAGACGACGGCTTGCGGAGGCTAAGGGAGCTTGGTTGGATGAACTTCCGGTGGTGCTGTGGTCGTACAACACCACTGTGCAATCTACTACAAGGGAAACCCCCTTTAGAATGACCTATGGGGTAGATGCCATGTTGCCAGTGGAGATTGACAACTTCACATGGCGGACTCAACCAGGTTTTGAAGGGGAAAATCAGGCCAACATAGCGATGGAGCTGGACCTTTTGTCGGAAACGCGCGACGAGGCGCACATTCGGGAAACAGCGATGAAGCAGCGCGTGGCGGCAAAGTTCAACAGCATGGTTCGCGTCCGAGATATGCAGGTCGGCGACCTGGTCCTCAAGTGGTGATCGGGAGCTCCGGGGAACAAGCTTACTCCTAACTGGGAAGGGCCCTACCGCATTATTAAAGTTCTTGGTAATGGGGCATATCACTTAGAAGAGCTTGATGGAAGGCGGTTACCTCGGTCGTTCAATGGTTTGAGCTTGCGCTACTATTATAGTTGATCGCAGGCGAGAAAGTGAACAAGGCGGAGTCGCCGGAGCCAGATATCTTTGAAATTTTCTGAAGTGTTTTCAAATTCTCCAATGTATTGCAATAACAAAGCGTGCTCTTTTTCTCCGAAAGGAGTTTTTTAATGAGGCGCTCCGTCAATAAAATAAAACGAAAATTCACGAAATTCGTGTCCAAAAATTCCAGGGATTCCCTGACGATCGGAATTGCCGATCGACATAAAGAATTACGGCGATCACTAAGTGGGACGAGCTTGATCCCCAAAGGGGCTTTCTGGAACCCTGAAGGTGGCGGCGATTCCACAAATGGCCTTTGACGCCTGGGAATCCCCCCCCGGAAAGTCTAATGTGATCGCCGGTCCCGTAAACGATGTGCTGGGTAAGTCTCGCCAGAATACGACGAGCACCGTTAACTAGGCAAAAGTCTTGGGACCCCCAAATGGCCATTGGGACCCAAGCATTGTAAGCCCCGAGCGGGCAAAGCCCCGGGCGAAGCCCTCGAGAATGGAGGCCATTTATCCCTTTGTGGAAAATGTTAAAGTCTTGGTGGAGAAATACCAAGCAGCAAGTCCTAGTTAAAATTAACGCACAGAATCGTTAGGCGTAATTCAATCATATGACGCGTGAAAAAATGGCGCAAGATATAAGGTCGGCGGATGAATATTTGGCGAAAGCATTCCAACATGATTTACAAAATATCTAACGGCGATATAAAAGCTATGGCGAAAAGTTGCTTATATATATGAATGGCGGAAAAGTGCATGACAAGAAGGCAGTAAAAGCTAAGTGATGTTAAAATTACATTATTCATTGTTTTCTTTCTCTTTCTCTTGTTCTTCTTCTTCCTCTTCTTCTTCAGTCGCTGTCCAGAGGTGTTGGTCGATCAGGGGAGGATCGTCGGGACCAACCAGTCCTTCAGCGGTTATCTCTTTCATTACTCCCATGGCGCTAAAGTCAAAGTTCGGGTACAAATGTTGGGCCTGATCTTTGGCGAGGTAGAAACCGCGCTCGCGATTGTCAAGGGCGATGTCAGCGGCTTGTTCCCTCGCCTCAGTGGCTTTGGCTTTCTCCGTCGCCAGCTCGTCCTCGAGCACTTTGATTCTGGCCAGTTGGGAAGCAATCTCGGCATCTTTCGTGGCGAGGGCCTCAGCGTGAGCGCCGGTCGTTTTCTTGATTTCCTCAGATGTGGCTTGTATCACCGCCTCCATGTCAGACCTCGCCAGGGCCAGGGACTCGGCAGACTTTTTCTCTTGCTCCGTCAGCGCCTTCTTCGCTAACTCCAGCTCAGCGCGCAATGTTGCGAGCTCCGACTCCTTAGCAACCAGCATCTCGCCTCTGGCGATCAGGTCCTTCTCAGCTTGCTCTTTTTCCTTCTTGCAAGCTTGAAGACTTGCGTCAAGATCATCCGATTCTTCCTTCATCAGCGCCAGTTGATCCTCCAGTTCGCCGATTTTAATCCCCGCCGTGCCAATCATCTTGTCGGCATAGACTTTGTCTTTTCCTGCCTGCGTCGCCAATTTGTCGAAACGCTTTTCCCAAGCAGCGGCGGCTTCTTGATGCTTAGCACTTTCGGCCTTCAACCGCTCAGCTTCAACGGTGGCGATGTTGAACTTCTCAAACGCGTGGGCAAAGATGCACCCAGCACGTAAAAGACTGGCAAGGGTTTCCTCCTTAGTCTCGTTGATGCCTCGGCTCAGCACTTCTTTTTCTATGGCGTCGCGGTTGAGGCTAGTGAGCAGGAATTCTGAGGGTTCGATGGCGTTGGGGAGCATATTGTAATAGCTTGTAGAGCCGCCCTCGGGAGCAGGAGCTTGCTCAATCCGGGCTGCTTCAGAGGTAATGGTGGCGCCAGGGCAGGATCTTTCCTCTTGATGAGGCGGGGAGGGCATGGAGCCCCCATCATTTGTTGGGGGTGGGCTAGGAGGTGCGTCCTGGTGGGTGGGAGATTTCGGGGTTTCATCTTCTTTTTCTTTCTCCCCAGCAGGAGTATCGGAAGACGCAGCGGCATTGGTGGCAGCAGGTTTCTCAACAGCCGGAGATTGGGAAGTGTTGGTGTTTGTGTCAGCGGAGGTGGCTATGGCACCGGAGGAGGCGATTGTGGCGCCAGCAGTGGACTCGGCGCCAGCAGTGGACTCGGCGGCGGCAGTGGCAGAAGTAGGAGCCGGGACGGTGGTTGTCTCGGTGACCGCGGCGACGGAGGCTTCAGCGACATTTTTGCCTTTAGGCACAGCAGCGGTGGAGGTCTGAGCGCCAGGGTTGGAGGTGCCGGCGCCGGAGGAGGCCTTGACCAATTTTATCCTCTTGGGAGCTTTGGCGCCCTCAGCTTGGTTCTCGGCACCGCCCCGCTTTTTCACGTCGCCCTCAGTGCTGAACTTTGGGGAAAAGAGAGCCATTCTCCTCTCGCGGGCCTTCAGGAGCTCGGCGTTCGTGAAATTCATATCTTCTGCAACAATAAAAAACATCAGTGATAACTCAGAAGGCGAGAAAAGAAGGTGTCGATAAGAAAACCAAGCTATGGACAACCTAGGTATTTGGGAGTCCTTGAGTGGTCAGCGCCCTCAAGGACTGTTGAGCAGTCAAGGATGGGGAACGGGGCAAGGAGATTCAGAAAATCTTTGTCGTTGGGGGACAAGGATTCCTCTGAAGGATCAGTAATCCCATTAGGCTTCTCCGTCCAGTAAAGAGGGAAAAGGGCGGTCCCATCCCTAAGGGTAAAGGCCTCTGGATAGGCAAGGTGAACCGCCACACGAAAGTACTTCCGCGCGAAGGAGGACTTCGCGTTACTTTTGTGGGGATTCAAGCACTTCCGGCCGGCTCGGGCCTTTAAGGAAATCCATCCTCTGTTTTTGATGGACTTGGGGTCAACATCGTAGAGGTAGAAGAAACTGGTGGGAGAGGGGGCGATGCCAACCGTGGCGCATAAGATTTCAAAGCACCGAATGAAGGCCCAAGCGTTGGGGTGGAGTTGGCAGGGAGCCGCGTTGATGTCGCGGAGGACGGTTTGGACGAAGGGCGAGAAAGGAAGCCTGATTCCAAGCTCGCTAAACATGTATTCATACGCAAAGAAAAAGTGGGATCTCTTTACGTCGCCGTTTGGCTTATGAAGCCAGGGGCGATCCCCGGGACTGCAAATCCAGATCCTGAGTTTGGCGTTAAAATCATCGTCATTGGACAAGCCACCCAGGGAGTTCACGAATTGCACAATGAGATCGCTATCTTGGAAGATGGAAGGTTGGTCTATAGCCTCGTGTTTGGGGGCTACTTGGACTGGAAGGGGCAGAGTGGCGTAGGTTTTTAGTCGGTAAGCTGGGATCTCCAGAACCTCTAAACGGAGGCCGCCGGCGGCGGTGGAATCAGGGTCGCTTTCGGAGGAGGAAGAGGAGTGATTAGGGGAGGTAGGGTTTGAAGCCATTTTTAGAGGGCAGCGAAGTGAAAGAAAGGAAAAGATGAGTATGTGTATGATGCAGAGATAAGGACAGTGGGACTCACCGGAGTAAGATGTGAAGAGTGGGTAGCGGAAGGGGTGATAAGCGATGGCTCCGGAACGGAAGTTGGCAGAAGGAGTCTGGTAAGCGATTAGGGAGGTGAAGAGGGGTTTCGGAAAGGGATGATTGTAGGGAAGAAGGGTTTTTATAGGAAAAGGGGGAAAACTGGAAGGGTGACGCGTGTTGGACGCGTGTGGAAGGTCGGAAGTCATGATGGTTTTGGGAAAGTGGGTCGCGTGTAATGGGGAGTTACTGCGCACGATGGGACGGTTATGAAAAGTGAAGTGACGATTCCGGAGAAAGAGGGAAATTAATGTAACTGACACATCACGTGGGGCAGTCACGTGGGGCAGTTAGGGATTTGAAAGGATTTTGAAATAAGGGAAAGCGCGAAAAGCCTCGCCACTGAAGAAACCAAACGCCATCGCCTGACAGTTGATACCAGCAACAAAGTTTAGTCGCTCGACCGGGAATACTGCCAGTCCATGGTTGGATGATCAGCACGTGACCAATGCCTGCCACCTTTCCCGCCGGCGAACAATCATGTACCTGCTCTAGTTAATCGCCAGAACGGAGCGATCGCCCTCGCCGCTTGTGGACTTGTGGACTTGTGGACTTGCCAGCTCGGGTTGCTCGCCAAGTCAGTGGACTAGGTGGCTAAAGATGTTAATTTCCTTTTACTCACGCCATGTTGGCGACGTAGTTTGTCACACTTTTCTCAAGTCACGATTGGCAGCTTAGATCCCAGTATACAAGGGCACATGTAAAGGCATTTAAAAGACACACTTAGCTCTCATGCTTCGAGCTCGGTGGACTAGTGGACTGGGCGAACCCCTAGAGGGGCAACGCCCAGCATGCAGCCCGCCCTGAGGCGGGGCCCTGGCCTTAAAATTGGGCCTTGATCTCGAAGGCCCAATGGGTCCAATAGGTAGTACCCAAGCTCTATAAATAGGAGGTGGTTACCAATTGTAAGGGACTTTTGCTCATTGAATGAAATAACACTTGAAATTCAGCATTCTCTTTGATTCTCATTCTCTCTTAGCTCAATTCCTTTACCTCTAGGTACTATACCTCTCTTCAATGTTCATGGCAAGAACAGGTATGTAAATACCTTCATTTAAATAATTTCAAATACATCAACACTTCCATGTATTGACATTACCATTAAACAGATGTTATGGGAGAAGTAACGCACGTCGGATATTATAACGCACATCGGATATCTTAAGGGTAAATTTGCTTTTATCAATAACAAATTAGTATTATTAATTTCTATAAAGTCCTACGGAAGAAAGTTAACAACTTTTATTTAATTTTTTTCAAGCAAAAAAATTAAATGTATTTTATACGGCCAATTTGTCGACGAATTGGATGCACTTCTAAATTCAAAAGACCACAAACATGTTGTTATTATCATATTGTTGGGAGTTGTAACAATTCATCAAGGTACATTTGATTATTTTGAGCAACAAACAAACATAAACTTCTATATAATAAATTAATATGTTCAAACTTAAACTTACAATCGATCGCTAATTTTTTTTCCAGGGGAATATAAACTAACTGCTGGGTTAAACTGTACTAAAGTTATGTTCAATCCTGACAATCCACAAGCAATGTCCTACAGAGAAAGGTATGTATGTACTGTGGATTTCATATTACTTTGAACAAATTTAGATGACAAATAACAACATAATTTTTGTTTCTTCGCAGATTATTTGAGTGTGACGCAGTTCATACTCAAGTAATGAACGTTGTGATTGAAAGATTAAACGTTACTGAAAAAGATGAGTTCCTGATGCTTTCCCCAAGCACAAGTATTAAAAAATTGGATACTTGCAGATCGGTATGTTCTCATCACTTTTAATTTAATTTATTAGACATTTTTTTTATTAAAAAAAACAAACATTGATTTTCATTCAATGTTTTGATTAAATAAAACAATTACTTATTATATTATTAACTTAGTATTAATGAATAAATTATTAAATTAGTAAATAAACATTTAATGTTAGTACACTAAACAAAAATGCATTTTAAATACAAAATTCATGGGGTTAGAGTTTTTTAAACACTAACTACAAACTTAAATACTTATTAAACAAATTTATTAATCACCTATTATGGGAAATTAACAACACATGAATAATGAGATAAAATATCAATTAATTAGACCATAAACTCTTATACTTTTTCATTGAATTTAATAGCTTTAAATTCATAATGTTATAATAGGAAATAAAGATTTTGATACACGTTTTGAACATTTTTAAAAAATATTAATTCATAGTCAACAGTTAAAACAACAACTACTATATTCAATTCTTAAAAAAAACGTTTTAACTCGAAAGACCAACATAAAAACCATCAGTTCCCTCTGCTAGGGTTCGAGTGATTGCTTTCCAGCGCCGCCCCTCCGTGCCGTCGCCGGTGGCGGCGCCCCGCCCCTGTGCGTGGCAGTCTCCTCCCGTGGCCTTGTTGTGTTTTTCTCCCTTGAACGTGGTTCTCTGTCTCCTTCCGTCCTGGCTCAGTGCTTCTGTTTCGTTGTTCTCTGTGTCTGCGTTCGTGGCTGTTTTCCCTCGCGCAGTTTGCTCACCTTCTGCTGCCTGGGCTCTGCCTCTATTCCAGTGTCGCCATCGCTGCTCAAGTCTTCTTTTCCTGCCGACTAGCACCGCACCTTCGCCATTTTCTTCCTGCTCTGTTTGTTGCAGTCGCGACCCTGCTCGTTCTTTGCTGTAGAATACAGCGGACAAACCATCTTCTCTCTACAATGGCGTCTTCAAGAGTGGCTGGGTTGGGGTCGGCTGTTGGGGATGGCGTTGATGTCGGTGATGAAGCTGCCGATGAAGAGGATGGATCGAAAACTAGATCAATCACCCTAACACAAAGAGAATTTAATCTGACATAATTGAAGAGAAATTATAAAAAGTGCAAGAAAAACCTAAAGTATTTCTTCTCCTGCAGTTCACGCCGTTCCTCCACTTCTACCAATTCTCCTCCTCTCTATATTCTTTGTTTTTCTTCTTTATATTGATGCCGCCGTCCCCAATCACGTGTTTACTACGCCTCAAGAAGGTCAAAACAAAACTATCTCACCAAGTTGTCATGCGGCGCCTCATGATTGGGCCAAGGTTAAAGCACATAATCATGTACTTCGCGGACCACTGTCCTATGGTAGACCTACAGCTCGAATGAGCCATGTGTCAACGAGCAGAACAGCAGCCATTGATTCTTGCGGGTGCATTGTAACTTTCATGGACCATCAGCAGCAGATCAGCTCCCCTTTATTATTATGAAAATCCTAATAAAATTCAAATAAAAATCATGAAAAATATAGAAAAATACTAAAAACACATAAAAATAATAAAATGCATGAAATACTCCTAATGTGACAAAATAACTAAAATACCCTAAATAATATATTGAAATGCATAAAAATTATGTAGGAAAATAACATTTAATCCCGGGTCATCAGTTGCTGCTGTGGCAATCAAGTCTTTGGATGGTGTTAGGTTGGGTGGCGCATCGCTCTCTGTGGGATTGGCAAAACCTCCCCAAAAGGTTGTTTCGAGGTCCGATGCTAAGGTTTCTAATGTATGTTCTGTTTTAAAGAAGGTGGATGGTTCTTCTGGTCTGACAGGTAAGAGGAAGGAGTCTGTCTCTGGTCCTTTTATCTCTTCTTAGCGCGATGTTGTCGTAGGAAACACGAAGGGTTCGCGATTGGTGTCCTTTGCCGAAGATGTAAAGATGATGGCTTATGTCACATGGTTAACAAATTTGGAGGGATTTGACGATTGCTGCAAGATGGAGTTGAGAATCCCTGACGAAGTCCGTTTTCCTGAGGTTTTTGGATCAATTCTGCAAGGTGGCTCGACCTTTGTTGGTGGATGCAGAGATGCTTTACTCTTCCCTGAAATTGGTCCTTCTAGAGAGGTAGAAGACGATGTGGTATTTGTTGCTTCTCCTTTGGCAGAGTTATTAGATGAGTCCCATTTTCCTCCTTCGACAGTTGTGTGCAGGTTGGATGTTGACCCTTCGCAGGCCTTGTCGGTGTTTTCCCCTTGTATTCATCGGCTAGGTATTAGAGGAATCGTTTTTAACGATAACTCTCTGGGTGCTATTTTAGTATCCCTTGTGCGTAGCCTCGTCTTTAGAGATGGGAAGATTGTTTTGACTTTGTCTGTTGACAGCAGGATCCCTTTGTCTTTTTTGAGATCTTCCCCTGATGTCTTCTTGATGGATGTTTTTCTTGGTCGTTCCCTCTTTGGTTTGCTTCACCTTCGTTGCCTTTGAGTCTAACTCGTTTCCCCCGAGTGTGACTGATAATGTGCTTGGCTTTTTCCCCTCTAAGACTGAGTGTCTGACCCCGTATGATGATGATGAGGTCCCTCGACATCAGCTCTCTGATGTGTCTGTTGGTTTGGTTGCACCGTCTTTGGTACCTTTGACTTCTCTTCCTCGTGGGAGAGGACGCCCAAAAAAGGTCAAGAGAGGTCGCAAACCTCGCCAGGAGCCTCCGGAGGGTTGTGTGGGTTTGGTTGCGGTTGATGGTGGAGGTCCTTCCTCGAGTGCGATCTTGCCCTCGGTTTGTTCTTCTCCGCTGGTTTCAGAGAGCACTCGTCGTGGCCGTCATTGGACGCGGGCCACGAAGGCGTGGATGCTTGGTAAGCTTGTGGGTTGTTCGTTTGACGGTGGGGACGAGGCCGCTATCCGTGGTCTGGCTGAAGAAATGGAGGAGTGGTGGCCGCCTTGAGCAATGATTTGCTCTTGATGTTGGCTTTTGGTTTTGGTTTAGGTCTTCGCTTTTGCATCCATTTGTTTTTCTCTTTTTGTTTAGGGAGGTTCTTGTTGTTTATATTTTTCAGGGATGGTTAAGTGATTGTGTATTCTTGTGGATGATTGAGGACTTTTGTTTTTGTATTTCTCTTTGTCCTATTCTCGAGCTTAGCCTCTCTATTATTATATATATTAATATATTTGAATTTTCAAAAAAAAAACGTTTTAACTTTTTTATTAAAAAAAAAAGATGGAACACTTATTTAATTTTTTTAAAAAAATTCTTTCAAATTAAATACCGTATTTAAAAAAGAAAAAAAAAAGCTACTTAAAGGTCGTTTAACGAGTATTTTAATTATCATTTAATAAATATAAAAACTCTTATATAAACGTATTTTGTTTTGGTTACTATATAAACGTATTTAATGGATCTTAAATAGTGTGTTTTATATTGAGTTATAAAAACAGTCGACACTATAGTCCCTCCTTTTAGAAAAATAAAGTTTACACTATACAAATTTAATTACTTTTTCTATAAATAAATTACTATCTAAAAAAATAACAACAAAATCAAGTACAATCATTTCTCATTTAAAAAAACATTGTACTGAGTATTTACATTTAAACGTATTACATTTACATATGTTATCATCACTGTTAATCTAACAGTCAGTTGTAACTACGATTTTTTATTTTTTTTTGCATTTTATTCATTTCTATAGCGATATATGCCACGATTAAGAAAATTTAGAGCACAAATGATTGTTATTACCATAACTGTGAATGTCACTCAGCAGCATACTCTAACGGAGCACAATATTATTGTGAAAAATGTAACAAGCATGTCACTCCTACCATATGATAATCTACAAATTCGATAAATAAATTAATTTGTAAAATATTCAGTTTATTTAATTATTAATGTTTACATCAGGTACAAATTGTTGCTTAATGTTGCTGATGATAGGACCTGCAACGTTTACCGTTTTTTATCGCGAAGGTTGTTATCTAATGAACAAAAAAGGCAACGAGATATTGGAAAAAATGGAAAAGGTAAACATAGTCATGTCAAAAAAAGGTACATTTTCATTGCTCACTTAATTCATAATATATTAATTTTTTTCATTTTAATTTAAATTCAATGTAGACCGGGAACATGGAAGACCCCCCCATAAGAAATTGTAGATTTAGTGCACAAGGAATTTCTTTTCAAGGTTGAAGGGAAGGATTGATGCGGAAGGTGGTTTAAATCAGCATTTAACGTCTTGAAAATTTACAAGGACCCACAAATAATTTCAAAATTCAAAACAAAGGTAAAATTTTAAACTCTTATTGCTAAATAATGATTATTTATATCTACATAATGAATTTTGATATTTCCGATTCAAGTGTAAAATCTCTGATTGAGGTATTGATCATCATTATTGTCAAATAGGTTTGTTTTAGACATTGGTCATCACTATTTCAAAATATGTTTGTTTTGCAGACAATCACTAAAAGTGTTAAACGAAACACACCTCCACCTATAATTGAAGACTCCAACACACTTATTAAACGTCGTTCAGACGATGGATCCATAACAGAAGTTGTTTGAAGTAACGATGCAAAAAAGCCAAAAATGTTCAAAAATATCAAGTTTTCAAAGAATTAGTAGCATTTCCTCAAGATTGTTTACAAATAAAGAGCCTATGTGCTAAACTTTCACTTTTATGTCTTGACCCACGTTGACAATGTGTTTTTTTTGGTAAATTTACGTCGGTGGTAACTTTCAAACATTTTGACATTTGTTTTTCGTATATGGACCATGTTCCTAAAATATTCAATAAATAGTTTTATGTTTGCAAATTTTCGTGCATACATCAATTTAAATGTGCTTACCCTTAAACACATTACTTTGCAAAAAAAATAACCTACACCACAAATGTGTAAAAAACGAAAAATAAACCAAATACCTATATAAAATAAATAAAAAAAGATATTAATTGATTAACAAAAATTAAAAAAAATCCAAAATTAAATTCCCCGTGCAAGGCACGGGTTAAAAACTAGTATATATAATACAACTAAAATTTTGAAAATTAATGATTTAAGTATTTTATGTACCAATCTTATAGATAGAACCAAACTGACCCCGAATTAATCCGATTGGTTTGGTTCGGAATTTTTTTTACATATTTTGGAAATTCGAATCAAACCAACTAAATTTGATCTATTCAGTTTTTATTTTACTTCAAACCCGAACCAACTTAATCTTGAACACCGCTATTCAAACCTCAACACTTCCTTAAATGATGAAGAAGTGTAATACATTTTTACCCATTTAATTCATCTCGCTAAAAGAAAAAAATAAAAATGATGGTGAATGGCCTGAATCATGGGTTGACTGACAAACGTGGAAATGTACAAACAAGAAAATGGAGGCTTGATTGATCAAAATGATAGTAATACCGGGCATATGACTTTCCCAGTTGTTACAAGGCAAACATTCAAAATAAGTAACTAACTCTAATTTCCAAAATGAGAGTGATCGAAATTTCCAAGCAGGCAACTTGATTGATGATAAGCAATGTGGTGGAGATGAAATTAAATATGCTGATCAAAGGAGCACAAGTTGTTGAAATTTCGGGTGTACCATGTAACGCGGTTTCCCTCTCTATTGACTAAGACAATATACAATAACGTAACTCAGGTCAATATGGTCATCATATATGGACAAAAATCAAATGAACACGCACGTATATATAGTACAAGCAACTCCAATCATTCATTGTATAATTTCATGCTTCCTTGAATTGCCTCCATACAATTTAATTTCTTATCTGCATAGACAAATAATAGATATGAAACATTTTTGGTTTCTTCAATGCTTATTCTTCCTTGCAATGCTTCTCATCCATCCTTCCATTGCTGGCAGGTAACTCGATCTGTCTTAACCATATAACTAGCTAGACTATGTTTCAAACACTGCTGAGTTTGAAATTAATGAAATGGTTTGCTTTTTTGACAGAATGAATCCTCCAACTCCTCCTTCACCAGCTGGCCTTTTCAAGGATCAACCAGTAAGGTCCCCGCCGCCCCCGGAATTGCTTCTCCTCCATCCCTCAGTTGTTCACAGGTAACTCTTAATAAATTAGCCATACATCACTAATTTGTATTCTACACTCCAATGAATGAATTTTGAATGAGGTGGCTTGTTATATTACGTTACAGGTCACTGATGACTCCTGATGAGGAAGAAAGAGGCCGTGAATTTGATCTGAAGAAAAAGTCTCCGCCGTCGCCAAGAAGAAGCAGAGGTTCACACCCATAAAGTCTGCTTGCTGAGTGAGGGACTTAAACAGTTTCGTTTCTTCGATCTAATGGAATCTTGAGGCTATCTCTTTCTTGAATAGACATATTTCAATGTCTTCTTCAGCCATGTGGCTAGAAAAAAACAAGCAACAATTTCATTAATTTAAAACTCAGCAGTGTTTGAAACATATTCTAGCTAGTTTTTTTTCTGCTTTCCTTCAAGTTTTTTTTTTTATGGCCCAAATCAAGCGTTGATCGTTGGTGACGCTAAATTTAAATATAAATTTCATCGCATCGAGATAATTTTGTTTTCCTTTTTCTCTTCGTCGCTACTAAACATATTTGGAATCAGCTTTACCAGCCCTAAATTTAATATCGGTCATATTGAACAAATCAATCACTTTTTTTTTTCCTTCAATTGGTTTACAATATGCCACGACACCAACTCCAATTTATCATTTGTGTTAGCTTTACGTGCATTAGCATCCGCTTGACTGCTATTTTTAAGTGTTAATAGTATAGTCCAACTAACGCTGGTTAACATTTTTTTAGAGATTAAAACAACATTTCAAAAAAAGAAACATAAATGAGTATCAACCCTAAGAAAAAAAATTGTTTTCCAATGTGTTCAAATTTCATGAATGCATTCAAAATCTCACCGACTGAGCATCCTTCCCCCGATTGATAACTTCTCAGTATGTGGTCTGGTCTCGTTGACTATAGCTGCAATTTTATTTTCTATTATTAACAACAGAACTGATTATTAAAATATAAAGATAATGACAACATCTCTCTCATGTAGGAAAAATTACACAATGTTAGCTTAAAGGTGATTTTGCCTACCACACCTTTCTTTGGCAAGATGGTCAGCAAAACCATTTAATTCCCTATAAATGTGCAGCACGGCCAGCACCCCATGCAATTGATTTCAGAGCGAAGAGCATCAGTTTGATTAAGAAAAATCAGTAATTTCCAGGGTCTATTCTTACTTTGATTTGCCCATCCAACTGTTAACGTAGAATCGCTCTCAATAGATACATCCTTATATTGAAATTCTTTACATAAAAGCTAGAACCTCCGCCTCATATGCCCAACATATTCCCACCGATTTAGAGAAGCAGCCCACCACCAACCCTTCATTGTTTCTTAACACACCACCTATACCACTTGGTCCCGGATTACTTTTAGAGGCCCCGTCCACATTAGATTTTAATGAGCCAAGTGACGGT
This sequence comes from Lotus japonicus, assembly GCF_012489685.1. NCBI lineage: Eukaryota > Viridiplantae > Streptophyta > Magnoliopsida > Fabales > Fabaceae > Lotus > Lotus japonicus. The sequence goes on along the minus strand of NC_080041.1, from coordinate 17,044,393 downwards.
AATAGTCTAGGCTGGTCTCTCCAAAGTGCAACTAGCATGGTGCAAAGTTTCAAGAATAAAAAAATGGTTTCACATGCATCTCAATTTCCATATTAATATTAATTAAAACACAAATATGAATGCTTATATATCACATAATATGAATGCATGTGTAACACCCCGATTTTGGGGGTCACTTTAGTAACTCAAAAACAAAATAAAGCGGAGAAGCAGATATTTTTTTTCGTTTTGTTTTAAATAAAAGACTTAGTGAGATAAAGACTCAACCCAAAAGCGATAAACATAAACTAATATACACTATAGGAGTAAAAGTCAACGTCACGAGTAACCTCCAGTGACGGAAAGTAATCTGAAAGTGATGCCCGCATGCTAATAGGTACAAACCATAATCAGAGTCATAAGTATGAAAGTACAATCCTCCAATAAGAGTAAGTCAGCCCCAAAACGGCCTCTGCAATACCTCCTAAGTCCGACCAACTCCATATGATCCTCAGGAAAGAGAATCACACAAAAAGCTATAAGTCGGGGACCATCCCTACCCCAAAATGAGAAATGACCATCAGAGCTCCGACATATACTCTTACTCTAACCTCTCGGGAGAGCGTGTCTCAACACTCCTCCTCCTCCTCCTCGCTGACATAGTCATCGTCAGAGTCAGAGTCCAGAATGATCAACTCGCTATCCACATTAATGATCTCTCTCATCTCAAACCGAGACACCGACCTAGACACCCCTGTCTCTGCATCCACCACTCTGACGATCACATCTCCCTCCGTCACGCAGACTAAGGGTACCACACGATAACCATTGGAGGATGCAGATGACCTGAAGCGAATGACAGTAGCAGTGTCAGGCTCATCCTCAGGCTCAGCAGGCCTAGAAGAAGAAGCGACATCAGAACGGTCAGCAGCGGCGGGAGAGCTCGATCTAGATGATGCTCCACCGGCAGACTCATCCTCAGAGGAATCGTCGTCGTCATGCGACGATGGTGGTGGCGGCACTCCAGTACCGGGTCGACAATGCACAGTGGGTGGCAGTTTAAAGCTCACAAAGTAACGTCATAACAATCCTTTGGTCAGATGCCCAAACTCGTCGATTCGATCCTCCATGATCCTCCACATGTAAATAGCCAGGAGACTGGCGAGGTCAGTCACCCACGCGGCGGGGGTATCTTGGTCTAGCATCTCATATCGGGTCCTCCCTGAAGGGTGAACCAGCGCGAACCAATCCACCATCGACATCAGGCAGCAGGCATACGATCGCCCAAACACAAGCATACAAACAAAGCAAGCGCGATGGTCAACTCATAGAAGTAGACATAATAATATAGTACACGCGACAAGTAAAGTGTACGGTGATACATACTTAGGTTCAATAGGCTTAGTATAGCATGTAAATATCATAACCTCAAACGAAATAACAATAGACAATAATGACAACTCAACCAGTTATCAAGAAACATAACGATATTCACCATATCAAATCAAAAAGTCATAAATGCATGATGAGATGTATGTCATGCTGCAAGAAATGCTCCGGAATAGATGGGCACCAACGAGTCAGTCCTAACACCGGCCTAATGTTTAACCATTTCTGCTCGGGCGTCTGTTGAAAGATTTTTTACCACTCTACGTTTGAATCTCTCAAGACTCAATTGTAGTATAGTAAAGGGTTTTGTCGTATCCACAGGGAGGTGTAATACTTACGTCGTTCAATAGTTAACAAACTTAAATGATGATTACACAATGAGATTGATTGATTGTTTGAACATAAAACTAAATGAAAAGCAAATAAATTAACGGAGAGACAACAAGTATGAGGAATTGTTGGGATTAGACTTCATTGTTTGACATTTTTGCATTCTAGTGATTCAAATACGTAACATGTTCAAGCATATGATTCATCTACACCAATTCAACCCTACATCATCGATGTCTCGCATGAGTGGATATCAATAACTCTCTAATCCTAAACATTGATGTCTCACATGATTAAGAAAGAAAGTTATCATGAAGTTTGGGTGTTTTGTGACTAACAAACCTAACTCTATGTCTAGCAATTAGGATTATTAGGTGATTAACTCTAGTTCGGACTCAAACGTTGTAGCTTCCGCTCACAACTCGAATCAAACAAAATACCATAGGTGATCAATCTAAGATATAGCATGAGCCATGAAGATCAAGAGAAAGTCACTAAATCAACAACTAGAAACATGCTTTATATTGAGGAGAATCACATAGAGAGCATAAGTATCAAACAACTACATCAAATCCCAACAAAAGAGAGATTAGCTATCCATGAGTGGATAGCTTTACAAATAGAGAAGAAGAATTAGAATAAACGAAACTGTCGCGATGTCTCACCGCCGAATCCGACCTCCGGAGCTTCTTCTCTAGCCTCCTAAGCCTTCCCTTTTGTTTATCTAGTGTTTCTCTGAGTTGGGTCGAAGTTCTGATCAAGATATCTCCGTCAAAATATGAAAATGACCTTTTTATAATGTGTTGTCGAGTGCCAGAGCGCTGAGCGCCCCTTTTTGGCCGCTGAGCGGCCAGTTACTTAAAAGGAAGGTTTCTGGAACCGCCATGGGCGCTGGGCGGCCTCTGCAACCCGCCGGGCGCCCTGTACAACTTCAAAGTCCTTTTTTCTTGCCAAAACTTGCCCTCTTCCTTGAATCTTCAATCCTATAATACAAGTTGAGATTAAAACAAACTTAAGCACATTTTAGCCTAATGTTTACCTATCAATAAGTTCTAATAAAAAAAAGTAGGATTTGATCAAGATTTCTCATGAATTTACAAAGATAAGTGTCTAAATTGCTCATCAAAACTAGGTAAAATTGACACTTATCAACTCCCCCCCAACTTAGCACTTTGTTTGTCCTCAAACAAAAGGTAATGACTTAAATCAAACAAGCATGACTTAAACTTTTTCAAAACTCAATTTGCAAGATCTCACAAAGATTGAATCAATGATCCAAAACAGAAACATGATGCCCACAAGAGAATGCATGACATTAATACAACTACTTATTCAACCCGAAACTCAATAGACATACAATCAATTACTCTTGATCAGGGAACCACTCAATCAAGCCAAGATATAACATGTAAATCAGGAAAGGTCAGTGTTTCACTCATATGCATCACTAAATCACAGAAGTCAAGATTGTTACCTGTCTCCACAATCATCAAAGCTACATGTTCAATCAATGATCACTAAGGTCTTTATAGGGTTGTAATGAGGCTAGGCTTCAACAAGTTTGGTTTTTCAGATATGCAATGGAACTCAATAAACCAAGAGAGCAATCAAGGCTAACTTTCTTGATACACACTCCTTTTTTAAATTTAAAAACCAACTTCTTCTTCACCTTTTTCTTTGGATTTCACCCTTTTGTTCTTTCATCAATCTCTTCTTTATTCTCTTTTTGCTCTTTTGGCTTTTTCTCCTTTCTTTTTTTTTTTCTTTCTCTTTTGAAGTATAAGCAGATTTGACAATATTTACAAAGAGATTGAATCTGAAATCGCACAGAAACTTTAGCACAAGAGCCTTCTCCCCCCAACTTGCATACAACCCACACTAGTGAATGCTCTCTTAGCCTATCAAGCTTAGGAGAAGTCATTGTTTTTCTTTTTGGTTTAGAGTTATAATCCTGAACAAAACACAAATCTTCAACTTTATGGCTCAAAGGGGCAACAAATGGATTTTAATTGACATAGGTAGGCTGTTTGGCTAAGTAGCTATATATACAGAACAAAACATGCCTTGATCCTTTCCTAGAAATTCCATGCAACCAATGTTCGTAAGAGACTCAAACAAAGTTAACCATATAATTAAGTGATGTTCTCTCAACTCACAGTGTATAGGAACACTCCCTCACAGGCTAAAAAGTTTCAAATTTCCCTGATTTTCGAGTAATTTTCATGTATGCTTCAAGAATTCCAAGTAAATCATGCAATCATATCAAGTCTTGGAATCAATGAGTGCAAGCACAATTTCAATCATGGAATCATTCATTTTTGTAGCATATATCAAGCAATTCTTACAATAGTCATGCAAGTATTGAAACAGTCAGAGAATCATGGAAACCAGAACATGAGTGTTATATATAAACTACACGATTAAAAGGAAAGTAAAAACAGGGAAAAAAGGACTCCCTCATGATGTGAATGCTTTGAACCAAGATCTCTACTTAAATCTTTGATCTCTTTCTCCCTCCATGGGAATTGGACTGTCCTCAGGCCAAATTGCATGATTCACCTGTTAATCTGCCTTACAGTCACTAAAAAACATGTTATAGTACAAGAGATAAATGAGAATATCAAAGCATTGAAACAACTCAAACCCTATTCCATATGAAAATAGACCTCAAGAGCTTTCTATAGAGTGGTCATTTTCACAAATCCGATAAGAAATGAAGAAGTTGTGCTCATTTGAATAAAAGAGTGGATTGCTGAGAAAGGGGTGGCGCTGAGCGGCCTATGCATAGCGCTGAGCGGTCGGCATCAGAGTTTGAGGCCGCTGAGCCCTATCAGATGGGCGATGGGCGCCCTGTGCAGTGTAAAAACTCAAGTAAACTCAAAACCCACAACTCGATAAGTCCAATTTTGAGCTTTACACTTCCCGATCATGCCAACTGATTTAATCACATTCATATATCATTACAAACATGTTCATGCCTTAAAATTCAACAATCAAGTACAGTTTATCAAAGATTCACAATGCAGGGCTTACAAAGACAAGTTTTTATGCTTTTTCGAAACTCAATAGGCCATATTTTTATGTATTCACTTCTAGCACATACTGCTTGGTCCAAACACATTCAAATACCCTATGGAACTTGTACGTACCTAAAAATTAGCAATTGAAGCACATTTAACACAAAAGTCATTCTAGGTTCCATTAACAGTCAAATTTCATGATTTCAAAACTCAACACCTTATCTTTTTCATTTCTCAAATTCCTTGCATTCTAGGTCTCATAATCACTCATTCATGTCATTTAAAACTTGTGGAGAGCCTTAGAGCAAACAATTGAAGCACATCTTCTCATGACACACTCTATAAACCATACAAGAGCAAATTGACCTTTATTTTTTTGAAATTTCATCACATCATCAAAGTGTTCACTACAAAACTATTCTTAAACTTACAAAACAACATTGATTCACACATGAGATAGTTCATAAGCATTTGGAAGCACGTTTTCACAGTTTATGCAGAAAATGGCTAGGAGAGACTAATTTTTCATCCGAAACTCACAACCACATACCCCAAATTTTGAAAAATACTCAAACCATACACACCAACCATTCATATGCATGCTAAATCAAAATTTGGACTTGTTACAACTCTTAATTGAAAATTTTGAAAAGAAATTTCACACGATCCAAATTTCAGTGTGTTTTCATGCATTTTCACAAGTCAATCCCTCAAATTCCAAATTCATCACTTTCATTGCTTCCAAAACCTTTAAACTCACTCAATATATATATCAAAACTTGTGTAGCACCTTAAAGCATGAAATTAAACAAAGCTTCACTAAATCACTAACCTAGTCCTAAAAACACACAAAACACAAAAAAAACAATAAAAAAGAAACACACTGGGTTGCCTCCCAGGAAGCGCTCGTTTAACGTCATTAGTTTGACGCAAACACTATCATGGTGACCACAAACAAGGGTTATAATATAACCCCTTCCGCTTCTTAGGTCGTTTGACTTGGATTTCATCTAATTTCCTATCAAAAGCTTTCCAAGCCAGCAAAAGTTCTTTATTTCTCTTCATTTTCTCAACCCAAACCAATTCACCTACACTCAACTCACATGCCAAGCTATTTACATGCATATGAATGAATGCGAATTTACAATTCTTTGAAGAATTGGATTCAGTCAGCTCATCAAACCTATCACCAAATACAACGTCTATATGCTCAACATTAAGAATTTCATCATTGTGTTGGTGATGTGATATACTATCAAATTCTTCAAAGCTTACCTCATCCTCTTCACGTTTTACCGTTGGAGGGCTTGAAGAAATCGGTAAGTGGTGAAGGGTTGGATCATTTTCTTCTTTTTTTGATTTTTTCTCTTCTTCCTCACTTTCTTCAACTTCCCCCTGTGCTTCAACCACATCTCTTCCATGTTCAGCTACCATGGTAGCTAGCTTTCCAATTTGAACCTCCAAGTTTTTGATCGAAGCCTCGGTATTCCTTTGATTAATCATTGACAATTGCATGAATTGCACTAAGGTATTCTCAAGCTTGGAAATCCTATCCTCTTCAGAGGGGTAGAATGACTGAGATGGTTGATCCATTTAGAGAATTTGGTGATTTAGAAGCTTCTTGTTGATTCTTCTCTTGAGCTAGATAACTAACACAAGAGATTAGTAACAACAAGGAAAGTAAACAGAAAACAAAAATTGTACACTATATTCACAATCATTCATGAATGAAAACTACTGCAATGCAATAAGTATTGAGACACCTCCCCAGCAACGGCGCCAATTTGTTGAAAGATTTTTTACCACTCTACGTTTGAATCTCTCAAGACTCAATTGTAGTATAGTAAAGGGTTTTGTCGTATCCACAGGGAGGTGTAATACTTACGCCGTTCAATAGTTAACAAACTTAAATGATGATTACACAATGAGATTGATTGATTGTTTGAACATAAAACTAAATGAAAAGCAAATAAATTAACAGAGAGACAACAAGTATGAGGAATTGTTGGGATTAGACTTCATTGTTTGACCTTTTTGCATTCTAGTGATTCAAATACATAACATGTTCAAGCATATGATTCATCTACACCAATTCAACCCTACGTCATCGATGTCTCGCATGAGTGGATATCAATAACTCTCTAATCCTAAACATTGATGTCTCACATGATTAAGAAAGAAAGTTATCATGAAGTTTGGGTGTTTTGTGACTAACAAACCTAACTCTATGTCTAGCAATTAGGATTATTAGGTGATTAACTCTAGTTCGGACTCAAACGTTGTAGCTTCCGCTCACAACTCGAATAAAAAAAAAAATACCATAGGTGATCAATCTAAGATATAGCATGAAGATCAAGAGAAAGTCACTAAATCAACAACTAGAAACATGCTTTATATTGAGGAGAATCACATAGAGAGCATAAGTATCAAACAACTACATCAAATCCCAACAAAAGAGAGATTAGCTATCCATGAGTGGATAGCTTTACAAATAGAGAAGAAGAATTAGAATAAACAAAACCGTCGCGATGTCTCATCGCCGAATCCGACCTCCGGAGCTTCTTCTCTAGCCTCCTAAGCCTTCCCCTTTGTTTATCTAGTGTTTCTCTAAGTTGGGTAGAAGTTCTGATCAAGATATCTCCGTCAAAATATGAAAATGACCTTTTTATAATGTGCTGTCGAGTGCCAGAGCGCTGAGCACCCCTTTTTGGCCGCTGAGCGGCCAGTTACTTAAAAGGAAGGTTTCTGGAACCGCCATGGGCGCTGGGCGGCCTCTGCAACCCGCTGGGCGCCCTGTACATCTTCAAAGTCCATTTTTCTTGCCAAAACTTGCCCTCTTCCTTGAATCTTCAATCCTACAATACAAGTTGAGATTTAAACAAACTTAAGCACATTTTAGCCTAATGTTTACCTATCAATAAGTTCTAATAAAAAAAGTAGGATTTGATCAAGATTTCTCATGAATTTACAAAGATAAGTGTCTAAATTGATCATCAAAACTAGGTAAAATTGACACTTATCAGCGTCTCTTACATTAAACAAATGTAGTCAGATCAGTCGTAACCCGCAGGTCTGCCATTTCCGTTTGCTACTAAGAACCACATGCAATGTTCTTATGTGAAAACCCGGGTCTTATGACCATCGTGTATTAACCTCAATGTGTATGAATGATGCAATATGATTAACCAATCAATGTACGACCTCACCCGTCACGATGTCACGTGTTCTAGCTAACATATTTTCTCTAAAAATACCCTAAGGTAAATGTCGATTTTGCGACAAAAGACAATTAATTATAAATAGAGTGCAATCAACCTTGACGACTTCTTGATCATCTGACTTATCCAATTTCGATGGTCAAAAACTACTCAGCGAGCAAAAGAGTACCAATGTACTTGGAAACTTATAGTTTCCCAGCTTATAATTTAGATAGTCAAACAATAAACTGCTCATCGAGCAAAGGAGTACCAACGTACTTAGAAACTTATAGTTTCCCCGACTTATCTTTTAGATAGTCAAACAACAAAACTGCTCATCAAGCAAAATGCCAAAGCACACAGGGTTTTCCCCAAAACTTGGATTCGACGACACTTCTCATTTTTCGAAACATAATTACAATCCCAAAGCTTTCTTCGGAGATTGTTATAATTATTTAAAGTGTTCGGATGTTTTTTAGTATATTATGAATTTTCTTTGTGTTATAATTTCCATTTATTTTTTTCTCTAATTCTATAAGTTTAAAAGATCCCATCAACCCAAATAATTCCCTGAGAAGGTCTCGATCCATTAAAACAATAAGGGCTCGAACCTCCCGTTTCCCCACACTCTAACGTATAACAGATATATATGTATAATTGCACAGCAAAGTCAGTACAATCCAGCAAAACATGGCACATATATCAACACATCCTATGATTAACCACTTTGCACGTAGCATATGAATCAATCAATAGAAATAACCAAATAATAACACATATGTCGGCCGAAGCCCCAGAAATCAGAGACACACGTCTCTATTGATTAACAACGGCCTAAGCCTCAAAAAACATTTACCAGATCACATAATCAATCATAAGCATAAACAATAAACAAGTCCAATTTATCGACGCCTAAGTCATTAACTAGCAAGGTAAGTTTCTCTACCCTCTAGGTTTTCCAGCTTCACACCACAGGGTTTCTCCACTTACTTCTCCTAACGCTCCAAAGATTTCCTTCGTCGAACCTTTGAGCAAAACGTAGCAAAATTCAGCCAATTCAAGTCAGAACTAACCAAACAATAATTACTAACGTTAGACAAAGCATTATAAGCTCCAGAGTACGATAACCTAACACGAGAAGATGAGTTTTCGCGAAAAGAGAAATTTCCTCCCCCCTTAGAGGGGATCTCGGCCGTGCACATCAAGAATGTGTTTCGACGCTTTTTCTTCGATCAAACTTGATTCCTAGGCTATCAATAGTCGTATCTAGGGTAAATTAAAGCTCGGAAAAATTATCGGGTCGAAAACTAAAATAGGGACAATTTGGTCAAGGTTTTTAGCTCAGAATTTCAAAGTTGGAATTTTGAAGAATAAATTTGATGAGGCTATTACTAACGACGTTTATGATGACTAATCCTACTAACGCTAAGCTAAGTCGAGAGTTTTTTATTCAAAAAGCGGAACCTCAGCATAAAAATGGGTATTTTGACAGTTTTGGATTCTTACGAAGATCCGGTGAGAATCGGCGGACATCGGCGGAGTATTTGTGATGTATAAATGGTAGGGATGAAGTTTAGAAAGAAGAATCGAGTTATTTGAACAGCTTTACAAAAAGCTCAAAACTATGAGCACATAAAAACATGTAGAAAAAGCGACAGAATTGACGATCAGAGGTTAGAAGAAGTATCCATACCTCGATGCCTGCGTATAGCAACTGACAGTGCGACGATCGGGCAAAAAACGACAAAATTCTCTTCTCCCTCTTCCTCCTTGAAGCTCGCGGGTTTGATGGTGAAATGGTGAAGGATTTTGAGTTCTTGCTCTATTTATATGAGATGGAAAACATGGGAAAATGAAAATTTTGCGATTCCGATTTTTCCGGTACATTCCTCTGTGAATTTTAAGTGAGAATCTGGCGACAGAATTCCATAACTCGAAACAGGTTTCTTGGAATTAAAGCAAACGATCCATTACGGTATTAATCGATTTAACCCAAAAAATTACTTTTTGCAGTTGATTCAGATGAGAAAACTTCCTTCTGAAGAAAGGTTGGAAACGTCGACGAAAATAAGTCAACACGTGTGGAATCTTCGTTAGAAGCTCCGAATAGAAAAAGTCTTCATCTAAGGTTCATTTTAAGGTTCTTGAGTCGTCAGAATCTTAGTTTCGACAAAATTTCTAGTAATGAAATCGATCATGCGTACAGTCCAAGGTTTCGTGTCGAAACACTTGTCCTGGAAAGGAATAAGAGAAATTCTTGTATTCCTCTGAAGATTTTTTGAATTTCGCTTCTACAGTGCTTTAAGAGCATATTAGCCCTTTACTTACGCTTTCGCCCTAAGGCGGAAGTGAATAAGGCTCGTGCTATAACCTATAGCGACTATACTATTATTCTTAGTCATTTCCTGAACTTTCTCCTTCATTAAGTCATTAAAATCAATGAACACTCGTTCAAGTTTCCTTCGATACATCGAACCTAATCGTGAATAAGAATTTATTTATTTAATTCTATAGCATCCAATACAATATTACAATATATAATACAAAACTAATATTTATTTTGAGTATGGCTCATGGGTAATGTCAAGGGGCAAGGTCGCGTAGTAACCCTAAAGTATTGTTGTAATATGGATCATTAGTATCCCTATATATGCTAGTAATACTATACCCTAGAGTTTTTTGAATCCTAATCAATAAAACAGAACTATAGTTTCTCTACAGTCACAGACTAGACAATTTGGCCGAATTGCGTGATCAAAGCATGTGTGTTTCTCGCTCAACTCTTTGTTTACTCATTGTTGTTATAATAATTGGTATCAGATGACACTTAATCTTGGAGGGGCGAAATTCGACATGACTCGGTTCGACGGAACAGACATTTTGGATTATAGAAAAGGAGGGTTAAGGATCTGCTGGCTGAACAAGGTTTACAAAAGGCGTTGCGTGAGGAGAAATCGGCAGACATCAGCGTTGTTGATTGGGTGGAGATGAAGGAGAAGGTTGTGGGGTTGATACATCAATAAGCATCACCATCGAGAAGCTGGAACGTTGATGAACATCTAGCAAATCTGGAGCCTCTGGTGCATGATAAACGGTGTTCCACGACGCACAGTAGTGGAGCCCCCAGGGATCTGATGCGTTTTGTACATTGGCTTAACACGTGACGTGATCTCACCGTAGGTGCCTGGTAATCTCGTGCACTGGCGCTACACAGGATCCTGGCGTCCATAATTCTTTAAATTTCAGTTTTTTCATGATTTCTTCCTTTTTTCCAAATCTTCTCCTAAACTAAAATTAGATAAGAGATAAAAATAAGATAACGCCCTAAAATAGATTTATCTTATCCTAAAATAAAGTAAACAAGTCCTAATAATATCTAGAAAAATAATATAAAATGTAGAAAAATATTAAAATTAAATAAAAACATTAAAATGCATGAAATAATCCTAAAGTGTCCTAAAATGACAGAAATATCCTAAAAATTATATTAAACAACATGCAAATAAACTAGGAAAATAGCCACTGGAATAAGGTATATTAAAATTTCCTTGGATGATGGTGGCGTGCGCTCGTTGCATTAAGGTTTGGTATATTCAAGAATTTAGAAAGAATCTGATTTCTTTAGGTACTCTTCAGGAGAATGGTTATTCGTTCAGGTCTGATGGAGATAGGGACAACATGAAAGTCAGCAAGGGTGTCACGAAAGTGATGAGAGCAAAAAGGACTACAGGTAACATTTACAGATTGTTGGAGAGCACAACTGTGGGTGATATATGTGGCGTCTGTTGAATCTGACAATGATGCAACTAAACTGTGGCACATGTACTTAGGTCATCTCAGTAAGCGTGGGATGATGGAACTTCATAAGAAGAATTTATTGAAGGGAGTTCGTAGTTTCAAGATGTATTTGTGCAAATATTGTGTACTTGGGAAGCAATGTCGTGTTGTTTTCAAGATCAAGGGGAAAAACCAAGGGAAACCTATACTATGGGCATTCAAATGTATGGGGAACCTACAAGAAAGCCCTCCATTGATAGTTCCATGTATTTTTTTTTTTACTTTACTGATGATTTTTTCTCACAATGTTTGGGTCTATATTTGAAGTCTTTGTCAAGTTCAAAATGTGGAAGACAGAGGTAAAGAACCAAACATGCAGAAAAATTAAGTATCTGAGGTCAGATAATAAGACTGAGTAGTTCACCAATTCAAAGTTCACTAAATTATGTGAGGAGAATGGAATTCACGAATTTTTTGTTGGTGAAAAATAAAAATTGTATCAATGTATAGTCTTGACCTCTCTCTAAGCGCACTAAGTAGTCAGAGGTTGGTAAATGAGTTCGCAAAAGTTGAGAATCGAATCTAAGAGTATTCATCGGTTTCGAATATTGATGGATGAACTCGATGATCTAAACCAAAATAATGTGATTGGTTGAAATATATTTGGTTAATTGGTTTACATTATATCAAACTATCACGTGGGACCCCTTTCCCCCGTGGAGATTGGTGATCAAAGGGAAGAAAAAAAACAAACCAAACTAATTATAATCAACTCGGCTCTCAGATGAACCAATTACTTATACTTAGGCCCTGTTTGGAAGAGCTTATTTGAGCCTATCTGATAGCATAAGCTCTTATTCCAATGTTTGAGAGAGCTTATGAAAACAGCTTATGACCTACCATTAGTTGTTTTGAGCTTATTTTCATAAGCTATTCAGGATAGCTTATGAAAAAGAGCTTATGCTTCTATATAGCTTATTTTCAATTTATTTCAATAAAATATTTTAAAATAGCTTATGAATAAGCACTTATGATCATAAGCACTTAATTAAGCTAGATTTCGAAACGGGACCATAATTTTTGTATTTATGTCTCTTGAAATTTATTATTTAAATCTCTTTTTTATTTTTATATATTTTTTTAATTCATTCTTCTGGTTATTATCAAGTGTCTTTGGCTATATTATTATCTTATTCTATCATTGTATTTTACATAAAAGGACCAATAAGTTTCGTAAAGATTAAATCGTAAAAAAAAAAAATCAAAAAAAATTGTAAAAAAGTTTTCTTTTTTGAAAGAAAAAAAGTTAATATAAATTAAAAGTGATATGCAACAATAAAATAAATTATTATTGCCTAAAGTTATTGAAGAACCATGCACTCTTTTTTTTTGTTGATAATAAGTGGGGGCAAAGCCCAAAACAACAACAAAGAACTAGTGAACCATCCCGGGGAAGGTCACTCCTATTACATCATCTCTAAGAAGAGGTAAAAGAGAGGGAGGAACATGAGTGGAGTCAAACTCAACATCCGTCGTTGAGTGTCCCCGGCGAGCAAGGAGGTTAACACAGTGATTAATTTTATACGGAAATATGATATTATATATACAAGTATAATTTTCAAAAAAATAATGATTTAATTTTTATGTACCAACCCGATGGCGTGAATTTCAAACTAATTGAAGATTAATCGGATCGGTTAGGTTTGAATTTTTTTAATATATTTTGAAAATTCGAACCAAACTTTAAAAAATCTAACCAAACCAACTAAAATTGGTTTGTTCGTTTTTATTCTACTTCAAACCTGAACCAACTCAATCCTTGGACACCGCTATTCAAATCTCAACACTTGCTTAAAGGATAAAGAAGTGTAATACATTTTTACCCATTTAATTCATCTCGCTAAAAGAAAAAAAGAAAAATGATGGTGCATGGCCTAAATAATGGGTTGACTGACAAACTCTGAAATGTAAAAATAAGAAAATGGAGGCTTGATTGATCATAAGGATAGTAATATGACTTTCCCTGTTGTTACAAGGCAAACATTCAAATTAAGTAACCATAGCAAATTTGTACATAAAGAGAGTGATCCAAATTTCCAAGCAGGAAACCAGGTTGATCAACTTGACTGAGATAAGTATTGTGGTGTAGATCAAAGGAGCAAGTTGTAGAAATTTAGGGTGTGAAGTGTGAACAAGGTTGCTCGTGATAAGAAGATACATTACTCATGTTCAAAGGAACTGCTTTTGAAAATTATAACGCGGTTTCCCTCTCTATTGACTGAGTAGCAACGACCTTGTATTATGCAAGACAATACACAATAACAACTCACGCCACCATTTGCGCAAAAATTAAATGACTTTCTTATTTTATAAGATTATTGCCCTATACATAAAAACTGTCTGTGAACACACATATATATATATACTAGTTTTTAACCCGTGCCTTGCACGGGGAATTTAATTTTGGATTTATTGTTTTTTAATTTTTGTTAATCAATTAATATATATATATATATATAATACAAGAAACTCAAATCATTCATTGTACACTCTTATGCTTCCTTGAATTGCCTCAATACAGTTTAATTTCTTATCTGCAAAGACAACAAATAAATATGAAACTTTTTTGGTTTCTTCAATGTTTATTCTTCCTTGCAATGCTTCTCATCCATCCTTCAATTGCTGGCAGGTAACTCTTTATTAACCATATAACTAACTAGCTAGCTAGGCTGTATTTAAACACTGCGAGTTTTAAATGAGATGGTTTGCTTCTTTTGCAGAATGAATCCGCCAACTCCTCCTCCACCAGCTGGCCGCTTCAGGGATCAACCAGTTCAGTCCCCGCCTCCACCAATTGGCGGCCCTGGTTCACGCCCGTAAAGAGTGACTGACAATACATCAAGAACTTAAGACAATTTCATGCGTATCTTGTATCTATTTGTTATAAACTTCTTTTTCCTGGGATCAAATAACCATGGTCATATGTCATTGTGTTCTTAGGCTATATTTTGATTGGTGAAATAAAATGGAATCATAATGGCTTGGAATTTCTTTTATTGTAATAATATTAATATCTCCAGTTGATACCTGATATTGCTGCTGGTAAATATAGAAAATTCTTCCCAGATGGTAAAAATTACCTCAGTAATTGAACTTTAGCTCCAAGTAATGATTAAACTAACTTCCCATCCAACAAAATATTCATGAACCATTTTATAACAAACCGCAAGTATGTTCCAGCAATCTAACCACATAGACACCGTTTTCAATCAAAACATTAAGAAACCAACATGCTTCAACCTCATTGAAGGACAAAGCATCATCCTTATATCGACGAATCGTATGTAATTCAACACAAGATTGAAAGCAAATAGTCACGCCGCGCCAAGCATATGGTACTTTATTACTTTAATCTGAAATCAGCTCTCTACTTTGTTGTGGATGTGCCAAAAACTTCTGAAAACCTTCAACTTTCCTGCAACCTGTAGTTTGATAAAATTCCAAAGACTGAACAACAGACACATAATGTATGAATCAACAAATTCAGCTTCGATTTCATGATAAACCGATTCAATTAATGATTTCAATGATGTAGCAATTTTCTTATAAGTTCGCTGGTCTCATCGTCCTTTCCATCCAAGAATAATCCCAAAGATTTACCCAACTCCCATATCTGATGCCCTTCAGAGTTCAAAACCATATAGTTCACTTCTGCCGCCAAGATCAGTTGCTTTCTTCAAATATCAAAATTTTCAATTTCATTATTCAACATGTTATCTGGATCTACTTCACCTTGAGGAAGAACAACTGATTGATTCTTGCTTACCTTTTTCCATCTTCCCTTTGCTTTCTGTGCAAGATGTGTTTGGCTAGTTTTGCAGGTAGAATTCCTCTAGGTTTAGACTTTCTCCCCATGATTCTACTTCCACCTATTGGAAACTTCTGAAGCTGATTGCTATTTTCAGAATAATCATCGATGTGCTATGCTTTATTAGAATTTACATCTTCAAAATGGACATCAATTATGATAAATTCACTAACTATTATGTGCTTTGCTCCACGGATAAGGTAAGGAGAAAAAACTGATCACAAAATTTATTCATGTTAGGAAGTAAAATCAGAGCAAATAGTAGAATGAATTCCAATACATTTGGGAAGTGCAGAATTAAAAAATAAATAAAATTGTAGATGCAAGCCACTGGAAACTTAGCTAAGGCATGTCAAGTGACCAAACTCAGAAGAAACTAACGAAAGAGTAAGAATAGAAATCTTCACCATTCATTCCTTCACATATCTTATCACAGATGAGCAGAGGTTGTATTTTCAGTATTTTCTTTCCATGAATTCCAAGCCTTTCTGACCTCATCCAACTGATCATCTTGTATGCTTGTGTGAGCATCCAATTTCTCAATCCACTCTTTCCAGGGAGATCTCAATGGATCCAGAAAGTTTGATACTTGAGGTAACATAACTGATGTGTAAAAATCATCAACGGCCTTATTGACTTCTTTTGATTCAACCATTTTCCGCATCTCAGGCCTTGTCACATTTCGCATTCTTATTGAGAAGCGGTTTCCCCTTAATATTAGAACTTCTGATGGTGCAATGGGTAGAATAATACGTGAGAACTTTGACAGTGACAGCACGATAATATCTTTTGGTAGTAACTTGCGTTTTACTGCTACAGCAGTCCCAATCATTTTTCGTATCTGGTGAGTGTAAAATGACAAATCATGATCCTTGTGGGACTAAGCAGAAAAACAAATTTAACCAAATTTAATTCATCTCCAGAAGCAAAAAGACTTTTGATGAAGGACCTATAAAATGTTGGATCAATTTCTCTCTCCTCAAAATCAATTCTCTACTCACATCAGCTTCTCCCCATAATTAATTCTAGCATCATAACCAATTGTAAAAGAACTTCTAAATATGCCCCTAATCTATGTGTTGACAGACTAGGAAATGTCTAGAACTATAAAATAAAGGCTTTTATTGTCAAACCAATAATCAGATCCAGTTGTCACAATATGAACATTCAAATTAAGTCCTCAAATACAGAGATTGAAGTTTCCACGAAGGAAAATAAAATCAACATGATTTGATATATATTGGAGAGATAAATTGTTTGGAATTTGGGTCCGGGGGGGGGGGGGATTAGTTTGCCTGAAATTTAATGAATAAAAAATTTACCAAAAAAATAAGCAACCTAGTGTCTATTCGAGCGTTTGTATGCACTTTAATCCTAGAGTAATGTATTCTCTGAGGATAAAAAATTTAAAGAAGAATAACATGGAAGAAAAGAAATACCTGATGAAACATGAAGGACTCTCCCTCTATGGAGAGCTCTATGTGATTATATCCCAGTGATCTTTCCAGTTTCCCACAAGAACATTTAAAAACTTTTCTGAAATGGGAAGAACTTAATCTGTCTGATTCATCAACTTCATACAACCATTTTGCACGAACAATCAATCTAGAGTCTTGATCAGGTATACCATTTCCATTCGTATTGCTCATGGCAATGACAGGTTCACCAAAATCACAGTTTTCCGAAGACTTTTGGTCTTGGGACACTACATTTTCCGTAAATGCACCATTCATTTTAAAATCTTCTTCCCCATCACTATCCTCATATTCTGACTCATAGGATGCAAAAATCTCTCTTGTTGATGTGCCACTCTTTGTTGGTGACTTCCTACGCTGAAAAGGTTTTCTGTACTGGGACCTAGCAGTATAATTATGGAAAGGATGTACCCCCTATGAAAATCAATAACATCTAACATCATGATTCATGAATTCTAATATGCTCCAGCTAGCTATGTCCATAATCATCAGAGAAAGAACACAAAAAATCAGTAAACCAGGGCCAAATTTATTCATAAATCTAAAATTTCTAGCCTTCCTTTAAGAAATACAGTCATTCAGCATAGAAGGCCCAACAACAAAAATTAAGTACTAAATCTGATAACTACAAGAAGAAGAACCAGTCAACATCCAGTTTATGTTGCATGCTTCTATGCTGACCTTTAGTCATTTCACAAGAATGTGATACATAAAACATGTAAGTGCCAGAACTATAAGAAATTAACCTACATCAGGGGAGAAAAAAATTGTAGCGGAGTTTCAATAATCAATTCAAACTTCAGTGTCCAAAATAAATGCAATGAGATGAGATAAGGAGGAAAAATAGGGACTTGAATATCATACCTCAAATGCATTAAGAATATCATTGAACTCTGATATGTGGTCATCAATTTCATCATTGCTAGAGTGGCTTTGAATACCAATAATTTCAGCTGGGAGGAGGTAGGAATACTTCCTCAAAATGCATTCCATTCTGGGATCAAAGCTCCTGAGTTGAAGAGACAAAATCATATAATAAGAGAGCAGGACAAAAGAGCTATAGAAATTCAGAAGACTATCAAGCAGTATATTATTATTTCAAAGTTTACTTTATGTTGTGAATACGAACAACATACTTGGTTCCAAACCTTACCTTTGTGAAGGCAAAATGCTTAAAACTTTGATGTCACACGGAAGATGAGAATTAACATAACTTGCAAGGGCAAAGCCATAAGGATCTCCAACCCAAGTGTTTTCTGGGATTTCCATTTTAAAGGATATCATTGTTGCAAGAGAGTGAACCTAATATATATAACATGATATAGAATGACATAAGCAATCATATCCTGGCTGCATATGTACCAAAAACAGAATAGAAAGTATTGTAAATTAAAACTATAGAATCATGAATTACTCCTTTGTCAGTTCGGCTGCTTCTGGCCCATCCAATTTTCTGCAGATCCCCTAAATTACTATCAAGGATGCCACCGGCTTTATATATGGCAGTTTCAAGTTCTTTCTCAATAGCTACATTTTATAAATCATTATAAGTTAGCAACAGTATATCAAACAATCAAGGAAGATCGCATCACGTTTGCACTCTCCATTATACCAACGGAACAGATTACATATATTATTATTACTCACAAATGCATGGACAACAGAGTATTTATTTTATAGTTATGCAAACTTATGTGCAGCGACCAATCTAAGGGAGCGAGGGCCTCCTCAAATGTATTTATCTTTTTGTAAATTTCTTAACTTTTGTCACTTTATGTTGCTTTTACCATATCAACTTGTCTATCAGCCATGGAACCAATCACTTTGCATCCCTCCATGATTATGTGATGTCTTTCTACTTAATTTCGAGTTTACCACTCACAAAATAGCTAAATATTTCAAAGTTACAACCTTTTTATTAAATTTTCAAAGAAACTTTTTTCTTTTCAACTATTTGTCAAATGATTTTTCATGCTCACTACATCTAGTGCATTTCATCAAACACCTTAGACTCAAAATAAAAATCATTAGCCAAACTGGTTTTCTTCAATCTCCTTAATCCATAACAAATATAGACCAGCTACCACTAACAACAAGCACAAAGTAACATACTGGAAAGTGGGTGTTCTTCATGTTCTTCATCTCGTTGCCATTGGAGACCTGAATGAAAAAAATTGCAACAAAAAAACACATGAGAAACAAATGGGTATCAGCAACAACAAGAACAGCATATGTAGGTGAGAAATGGGACCTCGGTAGTTGGTGCCAACATAGGCGACACGCATGACAACCTTTTTCTTACGAAGTGGTTGCCATGAGTCAGGAGAAGAGGAGCATGAACAGCAATGGAACCGTCCCCATGTTTTTCTCCTTCCAATAGCGGGTGTTATTGTATATGGAGCTTTCTTGAGCAAAGGAAACAGTGTGACTCGCAGAGATGAAATAGCCATGTTCACTCTTGACTTCACTGTCTTCACAGTTCATAGCAGATTATGTCAAGTGAAATTTGATTTCTATTGTTTTTCTTTTTTCTTCTTTTAAGGGAATTTTGTTTTTATTTTTACCAGTATGTTTGCTTTGGTGTTCGGAATCCCATAATCAATTCTGTAAAATTTATTTTAGATGAAAATATTAATGTTCTGAAAACCGGACCGGTCATCAAATCGGTCGAGGCACAGGTTCAAGGTTCAAAGGTCCAACCGAGGTCAAACCGGGATTCGACCGTAGTTATATAAATAATACATTACATATATATTAATATAGATAATATATGTTATTTTAGTGAATAATGAATAGCTTATTGATTAATTATAATAAAATAATTTTTATTAAATATAAAAATAAAAGAAATATAATATTACAAATTTACTCAAATTATTACTTAGTTTATGTCATTAATATGTACATACTTGTAAACTTATTTTTCTTCTATATAATAATAAATAAATAAAATAAAATATAAAATATATATATTAACGTTTGATAAATAAAAACAAATATATGTTAAGTAATATGCATATATTATTAAAAATTGTTACTTAACTTAAATATGTGCCTTGAATGTAAGATTTGTTTCCTCAATCACTATGTACTTATTATAAATATAAAAATACCCATAATTTATCCCAATAGAACTTGTGGCCTAGTGGTATACAAACCTTTTTGGAACTCCAAGGTCCTAGGTTCAACCTATAGTGAGGACAAAATTTATTCTAAAAATATTTTTTTCTCAAACCGTTGACCAGCCGGTTTAGACCGGTTGACCGGTCGGTTTAGCCCGATTCACTGGTCCAGAGACCGGTTCATTAATCCCCAGTTTAATTACCCTGACCGAACCAGCCAATGGTCCGGTTCTCGGTTGAACCGGTCTGACCGACCGATCCGGTCCGATTTTCAGAACATTGGAAAATATTGATATTTTTTAGTATTTTAGATAGAAGAGTATTTTGTGAATTTCACAACACGCAACAAACTTTTTTTACAAATATATTTAAATATAGATCACTTCACTTCAAGTCACTTTTAACATAATCAATTTTATGAAAACTAACTTTACGAAAATCAATTATGACTATCAATTATAATAAGGATAATGTTGCTTTCACACCTCACTTGATCCAAAGACGCACTAATGAAATCCATCTTGGTAACACGTTAATATCTTTTTATCGAATGACAAAGTTTCATACTATAATTTTTGTTTGAGTAATGATCTATGCACATTACTTTCAAATAAAATGATCTGTGTACATTCACACAATGCTTCCAACAATGAAAATTAAAGAGAATAAAGAAAAATATTGCATATTATATATGATGTGATTGGATAAGAAAATTGGAATGTACATGAATTTTAAAACTCTTTGACCAAAATAAATTTTGTATAAAATAAGTATTCGAGCATACTTTCTCACAAAGTGAATCTTACGAGAAGAAAATTATAAAATAGGAGTGTTTATTTTCCTTTCAAGAGGAATTGACAAAAGTTAAAGAGTGTTGAGTTTGATTGTAATGGTTGAATAAGTTCTACATCACTGAATATGGTAAATGAAAAAAAGGTTAATTAAGTTTTTGAAATAATGACACATTGTCTAGCACGTTGAAGAAGAGGATGCCAAAGCAAATTTTATATTTACCTATTCCTTGTTTGAAGATGCACCAGCATTAGGAAACACTTTAAATTATGTGTATGTTTTTTTTTTTCTCTTATGTTATTTTGTTTTAGAATATTGTGAGATGTAGTTAAACATTTATTTTTTTAAAGTGAGCGTACTAAAGTCATGAAGTGGTTAAGAGTTAAGTCTATGTAACAACTGTCACATCATGGTTTTTCTCTTGTTTATTAGTTTTTCACATTACACTCTTTTATGTTGATTGCATTCTTGCTTTTGATTTCTCTGGTTTCTCAATAATAGTATCAGAGCTGATAGTTTGGCCATGGTGACAGTTTGTGGAGCTTCTCGTGAGGTGGAACACATTCTTAGTAGCTTTGTGGTTGAGCACTGTCTGGTCTTCCACGTCATAAAAGAAGTATGTGGTATGCAGCGGTGCCATGATGAAAAGGTTGACTGGAGTCTGGAGGAGTTGATGCAGTCAGGATTACACAAGGCGAACATGTAATTGTCCATGTAACACACACATATTGGTCAATATTGATGAAAGGTGTGCGATGCATCGATGCAAGGTGTATGGTGATAGTGCAGGGGCATTAATCATCATCGATCCAGGGTATGTGGTAAGGCCATGTTGATGGGCTAAAGAACTTATAGGGAAAGCCAACATAAAAGTTGCACTATAATTTCTCAACATGGTTTTGACATGTAGAAATTTGTGAGATGATTTAATTTCAAGTGAAGTAAATTCTTCATAGTAAAGTATGATAAGTTTCTCCATCGGTGTACAAAGTGACAACTAGCAAGGAAGCAACATTCCCTAACAATAGAAGCAAGATATGAACTACCAATTTTCAACTGCCGTCTAATCTCCTCTCCCAACATGCTCAAGAACCGAGAGCCGCCCCAAATTTTCTTGGTCTATGTACATAAAATTTACACCGACAATGCACATTCCTCTAATCAAGAAGAATACTTTTAGTACATGCAACAACAACAATAGATGCTGAATTTGATCATATTAATTTTGTACCCACATATTCTATTTTAATTTCAAAACCCCCCCTTCAAGTTCTGAATATTCCTTTAGCACCCCTCCAATTCAACGATGTTATTTATGATGTTATCTTCTCACCAATTCCAACCTTTCTTACCTTCTCTCTCTATCCTCTTCCTCTTCCTCTTCGTTAAACCCTATATCATCACACTCCAACACTCTACACTCTGCAAACTCTGAACCTATCCAACGACGTCGTTTCACAGGGAACCATGAACCCGTCCACCCTCACCCCTTCTCACACCCACCCTTCCCTTCTACTCCCTCCTCCCTCACCCTTCCGCACCCAACGCCGTCGTTTCAGAGTCTCCCTCCCTCGCTGCTCCTCCTCCGACGCTCCACCTCCTCCGCCGCCGCAGCGGCGGCCACCTCGGGACCTCAACGGAATTGAGGTATTTGTTGACAAGCTCTCGCCGCCGGCCAGGCTCGCCGCCTCTGCTGTAATCGTTGCCGGCGCTGTCGCAGCTGGATACGGATTAGGGTCCCGGTTCGGCGGCAGCCGCAACGCTGCTCTCGGTGGCGCCGTGGCTCTCGGAGCTGCTGGCGGTGCTGCTGCTTACGCTCTGAACGCGACTGCTCCGCAGGTTGCAGCTGTGAATTTGCATAACTATGTTGCTGGGGTTGATGACCCTTCTAAGTTGAAGAAGGAAGACATTGATGCCATTGCCAGCAAGTAAGTTTCATTTCAATTTCTAGTATTTGATTTTTTTGTGAGGTTTTGTTGTTGTTGTAATGGAATGGTTGATTTTGAATTGGTTAATTTTTTTCAGGTATGGTGTGAACAAGCAAGATGAGGCATTTAAAGCTGAGATTTGTGATATATACGCCGAGTGAGCCTAAAATTTATTATTTTTTTTTGGTCGGAGTTGTCTGTTAGCATTTTGTGATAATGGGTTGTGATGATTTGCTGTTTAATTTCTGCATTGAATGATTTAGTTGCATTTTGACTTGTTGTGTAGGTTTGTGTCTTCTGTGTTTCCTCCTGCCGGGGAGGATCTTAGAGGCGACGAGGTTGATAGGATCGTGAGCTTCAAAAATTCTTTAGGAATTGATGACCCAGATGCGGCTAATATGCATATGGAGGTAGTTTTTGTCTTAGTTGTGTGCTTATTCCTTTGAATGTTGTTGTGAGGAGTGAAAGTAGTCTGTTTTCTGACTGGTTTGTGCTTGTTGACTATCCCAGATTGGTAGGAAGATTTTCAGGCAAAGGCTGGAAGTTCGTGAGGATGATATTGAGCAACGCCGGGTAAGTCAGTTGTTTTGTAATATTATCTTTACTCTAAAATGGCAATGCCTTCAGGGCTTTATGTAAATAGTAAATACTTGGAGCTTGACCATTGCTAGTGTCTCCAGTGCAGGCGTTCCAAAAGTTGATATATGTGTCTAATCTTGTATTCGGGGACGCATCATCTTTCCTTCTACCTTGGAAGCGTGTCTTCAAGGTCACTGATTCCCAGGTATTTATTTCTTATTTGTCAATTGGGTATGTTTGCCCGTGCAATGTGAATTTTGTTTATGATGTGTAATTAGGCTATTTAGGAGCGTAGTTGTATAACTGTACATATATATATTTGCCTGGAAAGGAAGAGCTAATTTGCTGTATGAATTGTTAGTTACTTACTAACATGGATGTGGTTTCATTTCTTAATTATTTCAATATGTCTTCATTGAATCATTGTCATCTCTTTCAGTCTTGGTTTTTTCATTACTTTTCATTTGACCAGTTGACAATACTCTATTTACCAGATTGAGGTAGCTGTGCGTGATAATGCCCAGCGATTGTATGCTTCCAAGCTGAAATCAGTTGGCAGAGGTAATTGTATAATCAGTAATGCATTTAGGCCTCTTAATGTTACTCAAGTTCTCAACTAGTTCATCCTTTGTCCTCATGTCAAGCTGTCATGATTTTACTAATTTAAATCTCAATTATTAATTGGAAGATAATTGATCACACCTTTAAAGTTCCAATGTTTATTAGTGGAGAAATGATTGTCACATATACTCAGTTAATTGTGCATCATTTATCTCGTAAAAAAGTTAAAAGTTCTGGTTGGATTCATCCTATGTGCTACAGTTTTCTGTGATCCTCTCGAATTACTGTTGTCCAAATTTTCAAATTCGGTGATAGAGCAATGTATAGAAATTGTTAATGGGGTTTGCTTCCTTAATTGCTAACGAATAATTTATTGCCAGATATTGATGCAGAACAACTTGTTACACTTAGAGAAGCTCAGCGTTTATGTCGTCTTTCTGATGAGGTGCAGTTTCCTCATTTCTTCTTTCATAACTTTTAACTCCCTCTCTTGTTTACACCCCTTTTTCTTGCCATATGAGAATTCCTTTCTGTAGTATAATCTATTTATTGATCCAAAGGAAATTTTTATTTGAAGCTTGCTGAGAACTTATTTAGAGGGCACACAAGGAAATTGGTTGAAGTAAATATTTCAGTGGCACTTGGTGAGCTTAAATCTCGCACAAGATCAGTGTAAGATTCATAGTTTTTCTCACCTCAAATATTATTTTCAAGGATCACTTTGGGTTTTATGAATAATTGAGCCTGCCTAGCATGTTAATGTTGCAGAAGATGGATCATGGTCATGTTAAATATTGTATTCTGGTTATGCTTTTCCTTAGTGTTACTGTTTATTTTCAATATTTTGGAAATGAATATTTTGCCCCTTCTAATCAACTCTAAGTTTTTCAGTACTGGAGTTAAGCAAGCAGTTGAGGAGCTTGATAGGGTATTGGCATTTAATAATTTACTCATCTCATTTAAGAATCATCCAGATGTAGATCGATTCGCCCGTGGAGTAGGTCCAGTTTCTTTAGTAGGCAAGTCCTTACTGAATTTCTGTTTCTACTTCTATTTTATTATTGTTTTGGGTTCTTTTTTAGCTATTATCTGAACCCGCAAAGTTAATTGGAATTTAATGTTGTCATAGGTGGTGAGTATGATGGTGATAGAAAGATGGAGGACTTGAAACTCCTTTACAGAGCATATGTTTCGGATGCTTTGTCTGGTGGGCGCATAGAAGATTCTAAGGTAAATGACCTTAACTTTTAAATATAAAGATGGACTTGCTAACCTGCCTTCTTTCAATAAACTAAGATATTTTATAGTTGAGTTTGAGTTGGTGTTTTTCTGAGGTAGGTTAAGACAAACAACAATCTGCTGAAAACCATGATATCCACCATGTTAAATGATATAAGAAATAAAACTTGAAATGTCTGAACACTTACTATATAAAAAACTATTTTAATATATTTATTATTCATTTCAGCTTGCTGGGCTAAATCAGTTAAGAAATATATTTGGACTGGGTAAACGTGAAGCAGAAGCTATTTCACTCGATGTTACATCAAAGGTATATCGCAAACGACTTTCACAGGCTGTTTCAGGCGGTGAATTAGAAATGGCAGATAGCAAAGCAGCGTTCCTTCAAAATCTATGTGATGAACTGCATTTTGATCCAACGAAGGCCAGTGAACTTCATGAAGGTAAAACTTGAAATGTTTATAGTTAGTTGGAATTTTACCTTAAGGTCTGGACTAATTGATACTTTTTGTTCTGGAAGTGTATATTTGTCTGATTCTTAATCTTTAGGCTGTAAACTTGTAATGATATATTCAATTATGCATCTGCTTTCTTAGACATGGATGTGGTTAAATTCTTATATGATATGATTGTTATTTTCTTCCTGTTTTATATTCAGTTCATTATAACACAATCTAACTGTAGTGCATTGTTTTAAGAAATCTATCGGCAAAAGCTTCAGCAATATGTAGCTGATGGAGAGCTCAGTGACGAGAATGTTGCTGCTTTGTTGAGGCTGCGTGTAATGCTCTGTGTGCCTCAACAGATTGTTGAGGCAGCTCATGCAGATATCTGTGGCAGTTTGTTTGAAAAGGTAATAACATTTCTTTTTCTCCTGTTATTCTTTTGGTCATTCAACGAGTGTCAAATTACATATTTTCTGCTATTCAAAAATACAATACACGCCTGAATAGTGAGAACCTGATGATATGACTTTGTCACGTTTGTGATGCTGGCCACTGTGATTGCCAACATGACAAGTAGAGTGGTTTATTGTTTGTAGGAGACAGATCGGGGTTTTCTTCGAGGCATTTTTGTTTCTGAACATTGATTTTTTGTTTCAGGATTTTTAGCTTTGAAGATTCTTCTTTCTTTTTGCCAAACCCATTCTACTTTCTATCTGAATATTGGATGAATTGAATATTAGATGAATGAGAAGTTACATATTGATTTGATGATAATATTTTCATTTACTGGTACCACGTAGATGTATATCCTGAATATCTCTAGCATTTTCTCTTTTATACTTAAGATAGCTATGCTGTCGTACTGTCAACAAGAATTTCTAGATATATATATATATATATATATATATATATATATATATTGTTTGGAATTGTTAGTCTGGAATTCGTGAAACTTCTTTGTTATTCCTTTTTGCATTTTAGATCATTCGTGAGACTTCTTAAAGTTATTCCCCTTTGCATTTTAGATCCTCATAGTGTCCTAAGAATTTCTAGATATATGTTATTTAGAATTATTAATTCATTGAAATTTTGAAGTTAGCCTCTTCGCATTTTAGATCTGTATCTATAGTACAATCAAGAAACTGTCCTACAAGTGTCAACTAAATCTAAAACTTTTCGTTGTTCACATTGATATTTGAAGAAAAAGGGTTATTCTTTTTATTGTGCTGTAATGTATGTTTCTATCTCTGCCAGATATTGAGTTATTACTAATTCAATGTTACTTCTTTGATAGACTGTCAAGGAGGCAATTGCATCAGGGGTTGATGGATATGATGCAGATGTCAAGCTAGCTGTAAGAAAAGCTGCGCATGGCTTACGACTTTCCAGGGAGACTGCTATGTCGATAGCAGGGAAGGCGGTAAGCATCCATTTGTCAGGAAATTGATGCTCATTTAAGAGGATTTGAATAGGCTTAAATTTTGCTATGCTGTTTTTGTCACGTTGCAGGTAAGAAAGATATTTGTTACTTACATAAAACGTTCACGGGCAGCAGGAAATCGTACAGAGTCTGCAAGAGAACTAAAGAAGATGATAGCTTTCAACACCTTAGTTGTAACTGAATTGGTGGAGGACATTAAAGGGGAGTCAGCTGAGGTTTCAACTGAAGAACCTGTTATCGAGGACACTAGAGAAACTGAAGATGAAGAATGGGATTCACTTCAGACACTCGAGAAAATAAGACCGAACAAAGAACTGGTAGCTAAGATGGGAAAGCCTGGCCAGACAGAAATTACTCTTAAAGATGATCTTCCAGAAAGGGATAGGGCTGATCTCTACAAGACATACTTGCTTTATTGTCTAACTGGTGAAGTTACAAGGGTTCCATTTGGCGCCCAGATCACAACAAAGAAAGATGATTCAGAGTATGTTCTTCTAAATCAGCTTGGTGGGATCCTGGGATTGAGTGGTAAAGAAATAATGGAAGTGCATAGAGGTCTAGCTGAGCAAGCTTTTAGGCAACAAGCTGAGGTAATTTTAGCTGATGGACAGTTGACAAAAGCCAGGGTGGAGCAGCTTAATAATCTGCAGAAGCAAGTAGGCTTACCTCAAGAATACGCCCAAAAAATAATCAAGAGCATAACCACTACAAAAATGGCAGCTGCCATTGAAACAGCTGTATCTCAAGGGAGACTCAATATAAAGCAGATAAGGGAACTTAAGGAAGCCAATGTTGATTTAGACAGTATGGTATCTGAGAACTTGAGAGAGATCCTCTTCAAGAAAACTGTTGATGATATTTTCTCATCAGGTACTGGAGAGTTTGATGAGGAGGAAGTATATGAAAAAATTCCATTAGATCTCAACATTAATAAAGAGAAAGCAAGAGGCGTTGTCCGTGAGCTCGCACTTACTAGACTTTCTAACTCACTCATCCAGGCCGTGGCACTATTAAGACAGAGAAATCGTGCCGGAGTGGTAAGTATTCTTCTAAGCTCCCTGTTTACTTGTTCAAATAGATTATTAGCTTTGGTTATGTTAGGGGGATTGAAATCTTCAGTCCCTAAATGATGTCCAAATTTTGTGTCCAATCAATAAAATTGACATGTTGATTAAAAACTACCATGTAAGTTTGTAATTCCCTCATTCATGTATTTTTTAAACGCGATAAGATTTCATCAGTGTAACATGAAATGAAGACATCATTTGAGGACAATAGATCTTGATCCGTGTCCAGGATGGTCAAGCGTGATGACTTCTTGTCTTTTGTGCAGGTTTCTTCCCTCAATGACTTGCTGGCTTGTGATAAAGCAGTTCCCTCAGAGAAACTTTCATGGGAAGTACCAGAGGAGCTTTCTGATCTATACTCTGTATACTTTAAGAGTGATCCAACACCTGAGAAATTGTCTCGTTTGCAGTATCTGTTGGGCATAAATGATTCCACTGCAGCTTCTCTTAGGGAGAGTGGAGATCGATTACTTGAGACTGCAGAGGAAGAGGAGTTTGTATTTTAGTGTTGTCATGTTTGGCATAGGCATATTTGAGAGGCCACGAGGCTTCACAATTCTGCCATTTTTTCTTTGCCATTTTGTTTAACGGTAAAAAATCATCATGATAGATTCTTGGAGTAGAGAATGAGTGCAGTGTTAGATGTTGGTATCTCAGGTAACATTTGTTGTATTATGACAATGAAATTTATCGGTTGCTCTTTAATATGAAGAAAAATAAGTTGTTAATTCACAATAAACATTTTGTACTGAACTTGTAAAGGTTTCATCCTTTACTAGCGATTGAAATGGGTTGTACTTGGCTGGCTTTTATAAAACTAAGTCGTGACTTCTCAAATTGAAGATCTAAGCTCTTGATGTAGGTTAATATATGGACAATACTAAGACAGTAAACCTCTTCCTGTCTCCGCTTCCCATATCTGTTACCATTCCAAGGGGGTTGAGTGTTTGTCTCATCTCTTTCCCAGCTTCCCATGGGATCCCAACACGTCATAAAAATTAAATATAGAAAAACAAAATTGGGCAGTAAAATTATAAATAAAAAATTACAATACAACCACATCAAATTTAATAGATCAATGATTTTGTATTATTATTTCTAATATAATTGGTTCTTGATAATATATAATGAAATTCAAATAAGATTAATTGAAATTCATCACATATAATAGTCTACAAAATAGCTAAATAAGATATTTAAAACATAAATACAACCATTCATCCCAATCCATATAAAATGTAAAGTCTAGCAATGAAGGGAATTTCCATTTTCATCCTTATTCTCACTGAGAAAAATTTCCCAAACTCACCGAGAAAAATTTCCCAAAATCGGAAAGTCAAGTCCAGAGAATTATATATATATATATATATATATATATATATATATATAGGGGATGTGTCATATGAGAAAGATGTTCTTATGTGAGAAAATGAGAATAAATCATGACCGTTAGATCATATCATGAACGGTCCAGATTAAAACAATTTAATGTTCACATGATCACTTAAAAAAGTCATGTGACTTTCTTAAAAACTCACATGACTTAATGTTTTAATCTGGACCGTTCATGATTAGATCTAACGGTCATGATTTATTCTCATGTTCTCACATAAGAACATCTTTCTCACATGATACATCCTCTATATATATATATATATATATATATATATATATATGCTACCCTTATATATATTGAAAATAGAAATTTTTATTGGTTGAAAGGTCGAAAATATAAGGCACTCAACGAAGTGAGCATAGTCCCCTCCAGTAGTACATAAGAAAACCTAAAAAAGAAATAATTTAAAACGAGTTAAATTGCTACTCGACGAAACATATATATATTCATGCATGAGTATTAAGAATAAAGCTAGTGGGCTGTTAGCGAAGTGGAGCAAGTAGGTATTC
The DNA here is from genome assembly GCF_012489685.1 of Lotus japonicus. Classification (NCBI taxonomy): domain Eukaryota; kingdom Viridiplantae; phylum Streptophyta; class Magnoliopsida; order Fabales; family Fabaceae; genus Lotus; species Lotus japonicus. The sequence continues at coordinate 17,014,275 of NC_080041.1, read as the reverse complement.
TTGCATATACGATTGTCTACTGTAGGTAGCATAAATATAATTAGCTTAGGAGAAGGTAACAAGCAATAATATGAGCTTGTGCAAAAGAAAGTCAAACTTCACTTCAAAAGTGCATATCATAAAATGTATATATGCTGCTAATCACTGATTAATAAAGTGCTAATTGGTTAGAGTTATCTCCATCTCTTGATTTAGAATTGACTTGGGCACACTTTTCACCTGCTTAGTTCCTCTAACAAACTAATTTTAAACAAACGCCGTTTACTTTTGGGAATTATTATCATTATCATCATTTTGAGATGAAGACAGTATCTGCTTCGAGGTCGTAGTTGAGAAACAATAGTAGTGTCATGAGGTTTGGTGGATTTGTGCAGACTTGGATACTAAGTTTCTCAAATACTTTGACTAGTTTGATTCCTTTTATCGCATGTTCACACTACAAAATACCCAATTTATTATCAAATGAAAGGTACCGCATACTCGTAGGATAATTTAAGTGGTAAGAGTGGGGTGATATATGGGTTGGAAGAGCAAGATCCAGGCCTTGACGGACGTAATTTATTTTTCCGAAGTAAAAAAAAAAGTATGGCAACCTTTTTATATTTAATTAGCAAATAAATGTTAGTCCATTATTTAATTATATGATGATTACCAATAAGGTTGTGTGTTGAGTGGTAAGCAGTTAAGCTTGCCTCATGTAAAGATCGGAGTATAAGTTCAAATCACAAAAAAAAAATATTATTTGCTAGAAAGACCTGCAGTTATATCCCAAATGAATGGTGACATCCGTTAAGAATAAAAAAAATATATAATAATTTACCAGGAATTTTAAATTTAAATTTAGAATTGGATTTAGTTATTTTTAGTGTGCGTTTGGATGGAAAATCAAGGAAATTTAAGGAACTTTATGCTAGATAATTCAATTGAATGAATTTTTAAAATCTTCTTATTTGGATAAAATAATTTGAATTCCTTGGAGTGTAAATTTTGTTGGGTTTTTTACAAATATTGCTACTCGTTCAGTAAACGGTTGCATGTCTCCTCCAACATACTTTATTGTAAGTATGACGTAATTGAATTTCTTTTATTTTTTTAATTTCAATAAAGTATTAATTTTTATAACATAAACAAAATATTCCTTTTTTAAACTTATCGTGAACCGATCAAGATGACATGAACCGGCAAGGTTAATCTGAATGGTTGAGCCAAGCTGAACATGTTGGCTCGTTTAGGTCTCGGTCATACCCCTTATGGCCGACTTGACTCATTTAGGTCTCCCGACCTGTTTAGGTCAATCCAACCCATTATGCTTGGTCCTTTTAAGTCAGGTTTAGGGTTGGGTTTAGAGTTTTTGTTGGCTAGACCTGTTTTGGTCGGCTTTCCCTCTTCTAGTCGCCCGACACGTTCAGGTCGCGCGACCCATTTATGTTTTTTTGTTGGTATAAAAGAATAAATAAGGGTATTTTAGTCAAATACTCGTATCAATAATTGTTACTTTACTCTTTGTGTCATAACCTTAAACAAAAATCTTCGTGGAACAGATGTAGTATTAAAAATGCAAGGATCTATATGTAATTAAAATCGTCTTTCTGTTCTAAAGTTACCAAACACATCATAACAAAAAACATTATTATCTTATTCTATCCTGTTTTGTCCCATCCTATTCCGAATATGTCTTTATTTCGTTCTGTCACCAAAACTATGATTCTTTTTAATTTGCATGTTGTCTTGCAGTTTGGTGTGTTAATTTTTTTTTAAATTTTTGACACCATCATTCAATCACATCCCTCAATTTTGTTAGCTCACAATTAATTATGAATTTAATAATATCTAATTAAAATAGAAAACGGAAGGTTGTGATTGAATGATGGTGTAAATATTTACACCATCAGTGCATAGAAATTAATCTCTTTTAATCACATCCCTCCATTTTGTTAGCTCACACTTAATTTTGAATTTAATAAGATTTAAAATAGAAAACGGAAGGTTGTGATTGAATGATGGTGTAAAACATTTTACACTGTCGGTGCACAGAAATTAATCTCTTTGTATTAAATAAGTTTTACACCATCATTCAATCATATCCCTCTATTTTGTTAGCTCACAATTAATTTTAAATTTAATAATATCTAAAATAGAAAATGGAAGATTGTGATTGAATATGGTGTAAATAAGTTTACAAATATTAAAGTAACTAATGACATGAGAAAATTGATGCAATTGCTAGTTTAAAACTCTTTTAATTTACATTATGTATTCAATTGATTTCTACTACATTAAAATTTTATTTTTATTTATGTAACTGCTTGATCTTATATGACATAATGTGATTAAATGTTTTTTTTTTTGAACTTAATGTGATTAAATGTTATTATGTGATTAAATGCGAGTGTAATATTTCCTTATACTCATTGTGGATATCGATTAATATTCTTCAAGTGACATAATTGCTCCAACTTGTCTTGAAATGCACTCGTCAAATCCTTCTAATTCCTTTCTTTAACTTAAAATTTTCATATCAATTCTGTTAAAACATTTACTAAACAATGAACATTTCGTTGGAATGCTCGTGACCAATTATCCAAAATGACATTGAATCATACATATAAAAAATATTGAAAGTGGTATATAGAACATATTCAACCTAATCCAGCATTGGGCCATAAAAGTCTAATACGATAGTGGAGGAAAGAGTGAGAGAATATTTGACTATAAACTCATCAGAGTTGGCAGTACTACGTATTTATAACTACTCTTCATCCATGAAGATTATGCTACTTTAATTTCCAAGCGGGCTGCATCCAACTAGCTACAGAAAATAATTGGAGTACTCAATTGTCAATGCATGAAACCAAAACTAAATTAAAATAGTAGTAAAATAGAGGTGTATATATATATATATATATACTTGATTTCTTTCTGTAAAATGTTTATTTTTCTAACAAAAATGAAGGTAAATTATATTCATTTTTTTATTCGGATAGATTTCCCCTCCACAAATCTATTGGATCAAGCGCTTATCACTACGCCGAAAACAATTGTTGTTAGTGAGGGCGAAACTTTATTTTCTTATAGCACAAAGTCCTCAAGGGGCTGCGATGTTAAGCACCATGGGGTGGGATGTTAAGCACCATGGGGAGGAATTTGATCTTTGAATCTTCTCCTTCCCAACCTATGAGTTCGTTTGGTACGCCGTATTAGAAATGATGGTATAAACTTATACAATACATTATGGACTTATCCATTGTTTGGTGCTCACATTGCATTGTATAATCTTATACATTGAAATGATGAATAATTTAATCCACCATATAGATGATAGATAATACATTATAAGAGTATGATGTATAAACTACTTGAATATATTCAATCAACCGTCGCTGCCACCACCACCGCCCCCACTACCACCACCCCCCACCACCACCGTCGTCGCCACCACCACCATGCTCTACCACTGCCACCGTCGTTGAGATACCATCATCGTTATTACCACCACTAGCATTACCACCACCACCCTCCACCACCACCACCGCCACCACCACCCTCCACCCTTCACCACAACCGCTACCACCACGACCGCCACTGTCGCCACAACCAGTGCCACCATCATTGATACCGTCATCATTATTGCCACTACTGTGACCCACCACCACTATCGCCGCCACCACCCTCCACGCCACCGCCCCCACCACCACCATCCTTCACCACCACTGTCGTCACAACCCTCCACCACTGCCACCATCGTCGCTACCGCCACTACTACAGTATACCTACCATCACCATCACCTTCAAATACCACCACTACCACCACCACCGCTGTTTGCACCAAATTATAAATGTATGACCAAACGCTGTATATTATTAAAATTTTATTAGGCCCTATCCTATTAGGCCTAATACAATCAGATCTTATACTATCAGGCCTTATACTATACAACATACCAAATGGGTATGTCCTCCTAACTCTTACCACTTAAGATATTCTTTTAAATTATAATATATTTTTTTTAATTTTGATAATCACATTCCCCTTTAATAAGATAAGAAATCTGTTCAGGTGTATATCCATAGATTGACTAAATTAATTTGCTTAAGTCCATCATCCAGCCTAATCTCAAGGTCAGGCATATATAAATCGTGTTATCCGAGTTAACCCTCTATGGTCGAGGCGAAGACACACACCACCGACTCACAAGGGTAGAGATCCACCCCCGACTTACGCCCTGAACATCTGACATACCATGCACGACGTAGCGCACACGGTCACACGCTTAATTGAACCTCGTAATTAAGACTTCCAAAGGTTACCCACCACGCCACAACACCCGACAAGGATTCGAGTAACCCTCTATGTCGAGGATCGCCAAGCCGACAACTAGGAATGACCGACATAAAGGTTAACCACAAGCGACTTGCACCCAATACTTGGTTTGATCACTTGGGGAACCTCGTAGCTCCTGTTATCAGAATCAACACCTAGATGAAATAGGCCCATGAGAATCAAGGTAGGGAGGGGTACACATCCCCAAAAGCTCTTCCCGCCTATAGACTCCTCTTATACACGGAACATGCACAATCCTAATTGAAAACATAGGAGAGAAAACTAGAGTAGAGCAAAGCAAAGCATGAGCAACGGGTCAATCTGATCGTTCATCTCCTAAAGGACACGACTGCTCGACAACTGAATCTAACGACCATCCAGAAAACGCACCTGCAACGATGTAGACGTCTCCTAGGACTCCTCGACCTCGCCCCCAAGGAGAAAGCCAGTGTAACCCTCTCTCCCTATCTCCAACGAAACTTAAACATTAACTTCAGCGTCAAAGTCTCTTTTATGTCAGGTTCTTTGAATAGAAAACACTCTGATTAGGTGATTAATGGAACATGTTTTGATAAAAATAAATATAAATATATCGTGAACAAGCTTCTCGAGAGTAATTTCTCTTTCAGTCTCACTTTCAAAATTATTGGTGGCTAATTTTATACATCCCTCCGGTTAACATTTGAAAATTTAGGAAGCTAAATAGAAAACATTCGGTATATAGTTACAAAACTAGTCAACCTATAGAGCGGTCAAAACTTTATTCGACTTTTAAATAAATTCCTATAATATCATTTGGTTGGCCATGATGTTGAGGTGCGGAGAGCGGGAAACAGTGATGTTGAGTGTCCTGAATGGAAAATTTGGCTGTAGACTCATTCCATTAGAAATGTTTTTAGAAAATATTTTAAAAAACTTTTTTTGAATCAAGAAAAAAATAAAAAGTCCCCGTAGGATAGCTTAAGTGGTAGGAGCTGAGGGACATATGGGTTGGGTAGGGAGAGGTCCAGGGATCGGTTCCTGGCGGATGCAATTTATTTGTCCGATGTACCAAAAAATAAAAAAAAATAAAACAGCTGAAAAACTTATCATTTAAATACTTAAAATAGTTTAACAAAACAGTAATCAAACTTGTCATTATTACCTAATTGAGTTACTAAACAGGTGGATAAATTTCTAAGTTGAGATGTTTAGGCATGTTTGATTGCAGTTTTAAGGGCATTTTTATTTGCAGTTTTCAAAACAGTTTTCGGTTTAAAACTGAAAAAAAAAATATGTTTGATAAGACCTGTTTTCAAAAAATTGCTTCTGAAAACATTTTTAAAAACTGAAAACTGCAATCAAACAGGCCTTATTTTTCAGTTTTTAATACTATTTTTAAAAACAATTTTCAGAAGTAGAAAACAATTTAAATGATATGTTTTCCTGCATTTAGAAAATTAATATCTGAAAATTAAAAACAGAAGCTGAAAACATCTTTTAGCTGTTTTGGTTTTTTTGTTTTAAAAGCTGAAAATGAGAACACTTTTCAAAAACAGTTTTTGAACAGGTCGTATCAAATAAGTTTTTCAGTTTTCAAAAACTAAACTGTTTTGAAAACTGCAAACAAACATGCCCTTACTCATTCATTAAAAATAGCATACAACATTCCCGACATTATCTTCCGTCAACACTTTTGGTCTCCGGACAGTTTTCCATAAAAAAACTAACGATTTTGAGGACAAATATGTAATTAAACCAAAAAAAATTATCAAATAAAAAAACCCAGAAAATTCATCTTCTTCATCTATCATCTATCATCTTCATCATTTTCGCTACCATTAAACCCAAAAACCCAGAAAATTAAAAAGTGAAAATCATCTTCATTCTCTTTTTCATTTCCCAAATATGAATCCATCCTAGGTATATATGAATTCCATGTCCAAGCAACCCGTTCCAGCAACTTTCCAAGGCTCACAGATGCTAATCTCAAGCCACAAAGTAAACGCCCCACCATTTCAATAGCAACCCTTAAACATATCGGAAACATAAATATCAGACAAGCACCATGCCTATTGTTTCCAGATTAGCGTCCCAGCAAACATAATCCAAATCAAATAAATTAGCCAAAACCACGAACAACTTCAGAGAATCAAATCCATAACCCACCCACCCACCGTAACCACTCTCACACACAACCACACACACAGAGTCGCACAAGAGAGGGTGAAGAAGAGAAAGAAATCGCGCTCCACCCTCTACTCCCTCCTCCCCTACTCCCTCTTCATCAAAACCCTCCTCTATGAAGCTGATTCGTTTAGAGGAAAAGATAAATCTAGAACTGATCTGTGAAGAAGGAGATGGATTTCCCATTGATAGGCACAGATCTGCTCAGCAGAAGAGGAGCCAATCTGTTAAGAGATTGTGGTGCTGGATTTCCCACCAATCTGTTAAGCTTCATCCCTGACGGTTTAAAGGAAGGTATTCGATCAGATCAGAGGAAAACGAGTGAAAAAATCTGGGTCTATTGTTAAGAGGAAAAGGCACTAATCTGTTCATATTTTTCTTCTAATTGGTGAATTTGTTTTGTTTTCCAGATCTGGGTTTTGATAACTTTGTTTTTTATGTGTTGATGAGGTTTGGGGAAAACTTATTTTTCTGGGTTTGTTCTTATTTTTGGGTTTGAGTATGAGAGAATAGGTTTTTGCAAACTCAGTTTTAGGTTAGAAGATGATGAATATGATGGAGGAAGAAGATGAACATCAAGGGTTTTCTGGGCTTCTACTTTTTTTCTATTTTTTAAATTAATTTTTGGATTCAATTGCAATTTTGGTCCCCGAAACCGTTAGTTTTTTGACGGAAAACTGTTTGGGGACCAAAAGTGTTGACGGAAGCTAACGTCGGGGAGCATAAATGCTATTTTTATAGTTTAGGGACCACTTTTACACATTTCTTAATCCTAGGGGACCAAAAGTTCTAATAAGCCTATTTTTTTTTATCACATCTCTTATTTTCTTTCCATCTCCCACACCTCACCTTAATAAGTACAAGCTTAATTTCAAAAAAAAAAGTACAAGCTTAATATGATTAATGTTTTAAGTTATAATTTTTTAACATATGTTTAACTATCAATACGCTAGTTTAGTAGTGGATCTCCAAGAATTAGACAATTCTTCGTAGGAGATTATATCTCTTGTGAAGAGCGCCGGTGGGATACGACACTTGCAGTTTGTGACGATGTACACGAATCGTCACTCAAATCAATATTCTAATTAATTTGTGCCCCTTCAATACAAGTAATGATGAATGGTAACGTCTTTCTTTTTTTAGTTCTCCTAACTCCTAAGACTATACCAAGTTGTTCATTAACAATTCTATATAGTCCAAAATGGAGAGTGCTTGCCTCACACTATAAATAAAGCTCCAAGTGCAGTGTTTGTTTCACAATTGTGGAAAGACACAAACATCAATAATTAAACTATACTAGACTTACTTCTCTAGTGTTTAACTTAGAAAATGGCCTTTAAACCACAGGGTCACATGTTTTCCTTCTCCTCCATCCTGTTTTCCCTGTTGTTTGCCACCATAGTCTCCTCTGAGCTAACTTCAAATTGTTATGAATCAACATGCCCTCGAGCCCTCTCTATCATCAGATCCGCAGTGATCAATGCAGTTGCTAAAGAGCACCGTATGGGCGCCTCCTTGCTCCGTCTTCATTTCCATGACTGTTTTGTTAATGCACGTTTCTCTTCTTCTTCCTCCATTTTCACTTTCTAATATCTCTTGCATGACCAACTAAGCAAACATCATTTACATTAACGGCCCCGATACACATATCACCACAGAGTGTTGAAGAGAATACTTTAATATTAACGCTAAGTCGCTAATTATTTTGTCATCTATATCTGAGTGAGAGAAAAAGATTGAAGTTCTCTTGCATGCATCTTGTATTCAGGTCTAACATGCATGCATCCACTCCTTCATGATAAAGTATTGAAGAGAATTTTAAATTCAAACTTTTTTTTGTGAGTGGAAGAAAAAGAAAATTGTCTTTGGTGCACTAGTTTTGGTTGAATTTAATTACTGCATGCATAGAAGAAAGTGAATTTGAACCCACACCCTTAGAGAGTGAGGCTCTAATCTGAATCCTGGCGACCAAGTGATCGCCAACCTATGTTGGCAAAGTTGCATGTGTAATCGAATCTTTAAGTTGAAGCTTTAGAAAAGTTGCCATTGAGTAAAAATAAAATGTCTACATGAAGAAAAATATATTTCATATATGAGATTCTTGCAAATTGATTTTAACACATATACAAAATATTGTTTAATAATTTATTACTGATACAACATGCAGGGATGTGATGCCTCTGTTCTATTAGATGACACATCCACCTTCACGGGAGAGAAGTCAGCTGGTGCAAATGTGAATTCTCTCAGAGGTTTTGAAGTAATTGATGACATTAAGACTAAAGTGGAGGCTGCTTGTCCTGGTGTTGTTTCTTGTGCAGATATTGTAGCTGTTGCTGCTCGTGATTCTGTTGTTGCAGTAAGTTTAATTCTATTATAATTTATACATAAGAATAGATAAAATACAAATTAAATATATAATAGTAAACATGTTAAATCTACAAATAAAGACTAGTTATCATAGGTAATATCAAACCGTGCAGACACTTCATATGCACCACTACAATCTATGAGAATATTTAAGAATAAAAATAATTTGTACTTCTTAACTTATGCTACAGCTATTTAATTAATATAATGTCACAATTCAACAAAAGCCTAACTTAAAGCTTTGGTTGACTGGTTAATTATTTGGTCTTTGTTTCTCATCAGTTGGGAGGTCCATCATGGAATGTTGGGTTAGGCAGAAGAGATTCAACCACAGCAAGCAAAGATGCTGCCACCAAGGATATTCCATCACCACTAATGGATCTCAGTGCCCTTATATCTGCCTTTGCAAATAAGGGCTTTAACACACAGGAAATGGTTGCACTTTCAGGTAACTCAGCAACACATTAAAAGATCTGTCTTATACTTATTCAATCATCACTTTCACTGGTCTCTGTTTGTTAATTACAAGCATGACACTATAGTCTATAATTATGATGCAAGGAATCTAATAAAATATTAATAAACAGAATATCAAAAGTTGTGTAAAAATTGTTTTAATATTTTTTTCAATTTTCATATTGGTTGAGTCATACGTCATGTGACCTCTCATGTAAAATTTGACAAGTCAATCAAAACCATCATGTAAGTTTATAATTACGTTAGAAGTAAAAAAAAAGTTTATAATTACGTCACTAATGTCTTTATTAATTGACATTATGAGATTTCATCGCTGGAGTAGGGAATTAAGACAAAAATTGGAGATCGAAGATCTTGATGAAGTATCATACAAGAAAAATCCATTAGTTACACTCATATAATTTACATGGTCTCAACATTAACCCATGTTTATATGATTGAAAAATTTCTGTTCTCATAATTTCATGTCTCATTCCCCTGTTCATCAATTAAATTGTTTAATGTTGCAGGGCAATTATAACATTAAATGACATGGAATAATCTAATGTGAGACTGAATAGAGTCATAATATTTACCAAAAAAAAATACAATTTTGGCTTAAAGGGTGAAATGACCCCTGGAATTGTAAAGGAAATCAGTTCCAGGACCTGAAAAATTCACATCAAATTAGGTCCCTATAATTTTTTTTAATTCAATTAAGGACAAAGTGTGTTTCCATCTGATGTGTCTTAATTTTGACCCGGTCAACTTTTCCACATGACTTTTTAAATTTTTTTTTTTAAATTTCAGTAATGCCACATGTTATGATTAATTGAAAATTAACATTAATCCATAATTAAATCACCTCAGCCCCCAATTAAGTGCTGTGTTGGAATTAATTAGGGTAAAAAAATTTCAAAACAAAGAAATCCAAAACGGAAACCATAATTTTTTTTTTTGAAAGAGAAACCATGAATCTATAATGAACCAACAGAAACATAAATCTACAACATGAACCCAGAACACCAACCCCAATCCCCAGCAAACATCAAACCCAACCCCCTCATTCCCCTAATTCCTCCCACTCTCTCCAACCCATACCCATCAGTAGCAACCTCTAACCCAAAGGGAAATCAGGAAAGGAAGAAGGTGAAGAAGGAGTTGTCATGGTCGTGGATCTCTTCCTCTTCCCCTTCCTCTTCTCTCGATCTCGTCTCTGATGTCTGAAGATCCTCGTTTAGACAACACACCAGATTTGTTGTGTTTGCTTCTTGGTGATTTGATACTATGAGGACTTCGATTTAGCAACTCAGGGGCTACGATTGTGCACAGGGAAGAAGAGGGATGTTGGGTCTAAGAGGAGAGGTTTATGGGTTCCATGGTTGGCACCGATTCACCGTTATTTCATCATTTTCACCTTAGCGCCTACAATTGAACCTTAAAGATTTCTTCTTTTTTTTTGTTGTGGCTTGGGTTGAAGAGGGGGGCATGGATCTGGTTTGAGTTCTTTGTTCTGTTGGCTTGAGTTGAAGAGAGGGGAGAAAAATGATGTAGGGGAAGCGCCGGCAAACCCTCCGCCGGTGGTCATGGAAGGTGCCGACAAACCCTCCGTTGCTCCCAAATATGGCTTCATCTCTCCCAATCTCTTGTTTGGGATTTCTGGATTATGCCTAGGGTTTTTGGATTTGGGATTTTTAGGTTGAGGAGGGGGGGGGGGCAATGATGCAGGAGGAGAATGGAGATGGGTTTTGTGAGGGGGAGAAAGTTCTTCAAAGAAGAAGAAGGTTTTTGATGTGTTGGGATGCTGATGGGGTTGGAAAATGAGAGGAAATGTGTTGGGATGCTGATGAAGTGGAAGTGATTATTAGATTAGGGATTTTGATATTATTAGATTAGGTTTTTTGTTTAGTTTAGGGATTAATTAGATTAGGGATTTTATTTAAATTATGGATTTTATTAAGTTTTCTTTTTGCTTAAATAAATGAGTTGGAATTAAAAAATAAATTATTATAAATTTTCTAATTAAAAAAATTAAAAAAGCCACATGGAATTGCTGACTAGGACAAAATTGAAGGCTGGCAGCATTTGGCCTTAATTTTTTTTTTTTGAAAATGAAAGAAATATTATTACTAAGAAAGATGAAACTCGATGCAAAGACAAAGTAGCTGGCAAAGTACATAGGCCAAAAGTTTGAGCAAATAGAACCCACCACCAACCCGCAAAGTGGCATCAACGTCATCCCAAGCAAGAGTCTCATTAAAACCTTACTGGGTAAACCCAGTGGGAAAAACCCCAGTAAGGAAAAAGAGTACCACAAGCTTGGAATAGCCACCCTGCTAAAAAAAACAACAAACTCTGCTCCAATGAATTACAGGTCTAAAACTACGACAAAGCCTTCTAAATTCGTGTAAAACAATAACAGCAACAATAAATCATTTGGCCTTAATTGAATTAAAAAAAAAAATTATAAGAACCCAATTTAATGTAAAAAAAATTTAGGTTCTGTAACTGATTCCCTTTATAATTTCATGGGCCATTTGACCCTTCAACCCTAAAATTTTATATCATCTAAAATATTTAATCCCTCAAAATTTCCATGTGTAGGAGCTCACACCACAGGCCAAGCCAGGTGTCAGATTTTCAGAGGCAGGGTTTACAATGAAACCAACCTAGAGTCAAATTTGGCAGCATCACTCAAGTCAAACTGTCCAAGCTCTGGTGGTGATAGCAACCTTTCCCCACTTGATGTCACCACCAATGTGTATTTTGACAATGCTTACTTCAAGAATCTTGTAAACAACAAAGGGCTTCTACATTCAGATCAGCAACTATTTAGTGGCGGCTCTACAGACTCTCAAGTCACTGCCTACAGTAACAGCGCTTCAACTTTCTCAGCAGACTTTGCAAGTGCCATGGTGAAAATGGGAAACCTTAGCCCTTTGACAGGGAATAGTGGCGAGGTTCGCGCTAACTGCCACAAAGTTAACTAATAGTTTTAGAAAATAAAATGAGCTTAAAACATGCTCATTTTGATTTTACTTACAAGATACTTTCATGTATTGTACTATTTCCTATATGTATGTTTAGTGATGATGATCTAATTAAGAATCTGAAGTGTAAGGTTGTGGTAGAAGCTATAGTTCTCTTAAAAAGAGGGGAATAAAAGAAATTAAGGAGTGGATTGAAATTCTGTTGTTTGGTAAAGTCACTGTATCATCATTATAAAGCAGACATTTTCAGCTACATTTAACTAGACTAGTAATTTATTTTTGAAATAAGCCAAATAAATTTCTTAAGATAGTTATTTTTGGACAAACACAATCTACTAATTTTTCTTTGTTCAATTCACAATCTACTAATTTTCAACACCCAAAATACAGGGGAGGAACAAAAATCAAGCTTGAAACAGAGCTCACAACCTTGTTGCTGCTGTAATGGGCTTGACTCGTTGGGCCAGACCATTTGACCCATCTTTTTGGTAGGTTGACTCTTTGAGTCCAAATTCTAAAAGTAGGTTAGGTCAACCCAACCCTCATTTTTACGGGCCAATGGCGGGTTGGGTTTGAGTCAACCCGCATTTTTACTCATTGGGCCAGACCATTTGACCCATCTTTTTGGTAGGTTGACTCTTTGAATCCAAATTCTAAAAGTAGGTTAGGTCAACCCAACCCGCATTTTTACGGGCCAATGGCGGGTTGGGTTTGAGTCGGCCCGCAACCCACATTTGCACCCCTATTTGTATGTTATATTTTGTCTGAAACTTTCATGAATCATGACATTATCATTTATAATTATTGGTTGATTATTATTGGCTAAAGTAAATAGTTGCTGATGATTGTAGAGTACATCAAATAATGTTAAGAAGGTTAAGTGAATGCGTATGAAAAAAAAGTGTCATTTAACAATGATTTGTGGAAGGTCATTGGCACCTACACTTAATAGTTGCTATTGAGGTTATAGTTGCAATTTTTAATAACAAGACATGATCAATATTTATTTGATATTATCATTAGTGAGACTTTGTTGTTGAACTCATAATCTTTGAAGAAAATAGACAAGTGAAATATTATGATGATTTTAATTTCTACGTGTGAGAACATATAGAAATAGGCCACTGCATTTTTAGGCTGAATAAAGCCCGACTGTTGACAATAATAATTATCGACGAGCTATAGGACGACGGTCTTCTAGCAGTCGGTTAGCCATCAGTAACCCCATATTATTGATGAGTTTGTTGGCCCTACCAAAAGCTATCGCGGTGAAACGAGTTTTTTCTTGTAGTGCAAGTGTGCAACTCATCCCTAATTAGTGTTGGTTTTCGCCGACAGATTTTTTGTGTAAGCAAAATTGTATTAAGAAGGTACTAAGAGTACCTCAACCCATGGTATATACAAGGAACAATACAAAAGAAAAACAAAAGAGCAGAGACCAAAAACAGAACACTATGAAAAAACAGAGGAAAACTAAGCTAGTGCTGCATGCCTGCATCATTGTCCAAATTTGCACCTAACCACTGTCCACTAGCGTTGGTATTAGGCCGGCCGGTTCTAAGCTCACAAGCCAAATTATCATCCGTCTACTATTGTTATTTTACTGCTATTGATCAGGCCAACAGTATCTCCCACGCCTCTTGAATACCCACTTCCACCTTCTCTCATCCCTCTAGATTGTAATCTTCTGCGTGCTTAATTACATATAGGACACACTGTCAACTAGACATAGATAACATGGATAATATTTGTGATGGTTCAGCATTCAACATTTTCTTATAATCAATTTGACTCATAGGCTGCCATTGATATTTTTATTTAGAAAAAATGAAACATTTGATGTTTTCACGATTGTCCAACCTTTACCATTTGGTATTTTCTTTTGTCCTGATGATGGCTTCATGGCCTGCTGTCCTTATCAAATTTATAAATTAAACTTACTATCAAGTGCTGATCAATTGAGTCCATGCACGTTGGCAGAAAGTCAAAGTATTGCCAGAGAGTGTAGTTTTAATCCCAAACGAATTAAATTGTCGAATGATCAACAGGTTAAGGGCTTTGTCATATATATCATCCATGAATCATTCAGAATTCATATAATTATGGCGACTAGATTATTAATTATGAGTTTTATATGAACCAACCAGGCCACCTTCTGAATATCTAAGCAAAATATCTATGAAGATCGTTCAAACGGCAAGAGAATTATGTATAAATAAATAAGTAATAGTAATGGTTTACACGTTTTATTCAAGCTCATTGCACGAATGATGAAGACTTAGCTTGGTTCTGCTTCTGCAGTAGAAAATAATGTCTCCTTGATTAACCTGAGAGACGCAAGCTTAAATGTTGAGAGTCAATTACTAAAGCTCTTTGGAAAAAGGCTAATATAATATATATGTGATATGTCTGGTTTAACCATTTAGCAAAATAAAAAGCCAGTCAATGAGGTTTGCTTCTGAATTTCCAACGACAGAATATTTTTAAACTTTTATAACTTTCAATCATCATGAACTGTTTTAGCTTTTCAGATCGAATTTCAACATCTCTGAAACTGCGAGTTATGAAGAATCTGCAACTTTTCTGGATCCATTTAACTTGTTAGCTGAAAAGTAGTCCTTGGCCAATTAACTTCTTAACTGAAATGTTGTTTAGTTTTTGCACACCATGGGCGTGTTTGGTTAATTATAGTTTTTGAAAAGTAGTCAATGTCGATTATCCCACATGGACCAACAAACTCAGATTATCTTATTAGTTGCATAATTATATATTTTTTCTGTTTATACAAATATTATTTATATATCAATTTATTTACACATGTAATGTTTATGAAAAAATTAATAAGTCATAGTGCATACTGCATGTCTGAACATGCAAAAATCACGGCGAAGTAAAATTATGGTAAATAAAATAAATTTTTTAGTACTAAATCAGGGTATATAAAGAATGTTGAAAGCGACTCGGCTGAGGCAGTTGCAGCGGTAACGAAGTCAGGGAGTGTGGTGCAACTGTTCTTAGAGATGGTGGCATCGATTCGGTGTGCGATCCCTAGTGGTGTTGAGGTCCAGTTCTGGCATGTCCCAAGGGAAGCTAATTCTGTGGCAGACAGCCTTGCTAAGGCCGCTCATGTTCTTGGTTTTGCATCCAATTGCTGCGAACTCCTTTAGCGGAATGTCGCTATCTTTTGTACCAGGACATGGATGAGGCGTTAGCTTCCCTCCGTGCTCCTGTTTCTTAGCGTCTTTTCCCTTTCCGGGGCCTTGCCCCTCCATGTTACAAAAAAGAAAAAAAGAAGAAAGGGAGAAAAAATGTTTTGGAATTAAACAACTTATATTTTAGATGTTCAGACATCCAAAACGGTGTGTTGAATGTACAAAATAGTGTTTGGGCTGTAACAGCGTGTGGGTCGGGTTTAATACACTTCATTTTCTCTGCTTCTTTAACAATCTAATCTCTCTCTTGTTGTACCCAACAAAAAAATACTTCGTCTGTTTCTATATAACTAACACTTTAAGGTTATTGTACAAGTATTAAAAAATAACATTTAATGTTCTTGTTTTATTAAAATTACAATCTAACTTCCTACTATACCCTTTATCTCTCTTATTAATTCTAACTTTTCAATTTTCCTACCACCAATAAATGAAGGGTATAATTGGTAAAGTATAATTAATGCTCTCTTGAATTTTGTAAAGTGACAGATAATTAGGAACAAAATTTAGCTAGAAATAGTGTCAGTTATTTTGGAACGGAGGGAGTATACGAAATTACCATTGAAGTAATTAAAATTTGCATAAATTTCGAGTGAAACTTAAATTTTATACGGTATGACTTTGAATAAGAGTATCTGTTAAGCAACTCAAATAAGAATATCATAATTGTGACGCTATAAGATACAAAGTGAATAACTTTTAATAATACTTTAAAAAAAAAAATTAATAATACAATTTCTTTAAAAGAAAACATAGTACAATTATGCAAAAACCAATCACCAAATAGTCATACTCAAAAGAAACTAACACAAGTTAATAATAGTATAGCAACAAAAAGAACAGCAAATCTCACGCTTGACAGACTCTTAAACATGGTTCATTATTTTTGAACCCACAATTCTTCAACAATAAACTGTATGGAAATTAAATTATAAAAAATTTCAAGACTTTGTATGAATCATTCTGGAGTTGTGTGATCCAGGCTTCAAATATGCAATTCTAGTAGTTGTTGACTTTCCTGCAATTGCACCTGATCTCTCCCTGCTTCCCAGTAAGAGGCTTAATGTTACCCATCTTGATCATGGAAACTCCAAAATCTTTGGCAAAAGCATGAGAACTCTTGCTGTAAAGATACACCAATCTATCACTTGCAGAACCATCACCCTTGAAGAGCTCTTGATCAGAATGGAAAAGACCCTTTTTCTCCAACAAGTCCTTGTAGTATCTAGTGTCAAATTTTGTAGGAGTCTTGTCCAGTGGTGCTAAACTGCTATTCCCACCAACATTGCATGTCTTTTGCAAAGTGGCTGCAAACTTGGGGTTGATGTTGGTGTCACCGGAGATCCTGGCTTGGAAGGAACTGCACTTGGCAAGTCCAATGGAGTGGCCACCTGAGAGGGCTACAAGGTCTTTAAGGTCCAACCCTTGAGCCTGGAATGCTGGAAGAAGCTGTGTGAAGTTGAGAAATGGGGGAGGTAGGTTGGAATTTGCAGCCGCCTGGCTTGCAGATCTTGCATCTCTTCTGCCTAATCGCACTTGGTACCAATATTGTTTACCTCCCAACTGTTCATAAAAGAAAAAGTTGTTAGTTTTCAGTGAAGGTCTTGTGTGAAACAATAAAATTAAAATAATGTGTTTCTACAAACTTCAAAAGTTCCTTTACAAATTGATTTCAAAACATAAAAACATGGATCAGCTTTCTAGCGTTCATCACTTGTTCTGATGGTGTACACCACTTGTAATTATAAACATTTGAGTTGTAATCATGTAAATTAAGGTTTCTAACTTAAAAAATAGTTGTAAAATAATAGTTAAGAATTTACAGTAATTTGCAGTAATAGTTCATTTACAGTAATTTACAATAATAGTTCATCACTTATTCTCACAACTAATTTGCAGTAATTTTGATGTAATGTTTAATTACATCCACCACCTCTGATCTCTGAACACGTGTGGGACACTAGACAGCACCAAAATTAAATCATGAATGAAGACTTTTCCTCATATGATGTCTAGTAAGATTGTGATCATGTGAGTAACAAAATTCGTATATATAACAGTTATAACCTTACATGTCATTTTTTTATTAGGGAGACATGGAAATAGACATCAAACGTGAACATTGGTTATAGCTGTATCAGTTTTTAACATGGTTCAACATAAAATTGTGGTTTGAATAACATAAAAAAAGCTAGAAGTGTGAGATTAAAAGATTAGGATAAAACTCACTATGGCAACTGAATCACGAGCTGCAATAGCTAAGATATCTGCACATGATACCACAGGACGTTTGCAAGCTCTGTCAACCGCGGCTTTAATTTCATCAACCACTTCAAATCCTCTGACTGAATTCAAATTTGGTAATGCAGTCTTTTCACCCACGAAGGAAGAAGTGTCATCTAGTAGAAGTGATCCATCACAACCCTGTATAGTTTTGGACATGGACATTTTAGTTTAGTTTAGGGTACAACACTATAATAATAAAAGTCATAATGTTTCTATTTCAATTAGAATATGTGTTACAAATATATAACAAGATACAAATAGAGCATTACATATTAACATATATAGAATTTCAAATATTATACAGGCTTTGTCTATCATTCACCATGGATGAAGAAAAATATACATAAAATTAAAATGGTTTCTCTGCAAATCAATTTATTAACATAATGAATATATTGTAAATAACATATATACTAATTGTTAATAGTAAAAACATGTTTCATAAATATGTCGACTAACTCACGTTAACAAAGCAGTCATGGAAATGCAAACGTAGTAAGGATGCTCCAATGCGTTGTTCACGATTAATTGCCTTCTGAACCACTGACTTAATGATTGGTAATGCTTGAGGGCAAACTTTGCCATAGTAACCAGGAGTGAGCCCCGCAAGGGTACTTGGGATCAGAAATGTAGCCAAAGTGACCAATACAAGCACAAGAAAAGATTGGCGATGAGAATTCATTTTGCTGTATATGCTTGATGATGAGGTTTTGAGCTAAGATGTTGTTTTTTTGATTCTAGCTAGATAGAGCATTTATATAGAAGGAGAGTGTATCAACTAGGTCCTAGTTAATTAACTTGCTTAAGTTATCCACATATATAATATTTCAGGTCATAATATGTACCAACTCTTATGTGCTCACCATTGACCCAATCTATCCCCCCATATTAAGAATTGCACAAAATATTTCACCAACTATTGGATATAATCGTGATTAATTGTAGCGTATGGGTATATAATACAAATATACATGCACATTACAATACACACGTTGTTTTATTTATACCACTAACTAATTAATGCCACAAAGAATATTAAAAATTAAGCTGTGAAATTTGTAGGTTAGGCCGTCTAGCCTCCAGGAAATGGTTTATGAGATGAATGAGATTATTCGGTTTTTCTTATCTTTGGTGGTGGTGTGTGGTTCTTTGGCTTAACTTGGGCGACATGGCTACTTTGATATGACGTTAATCATGAGGTATATTTAGATAAGACACTCTCGTGCTCTAGTCAATGAGAGAGTAAAGAGAGAATTTTAAAGTCTAAAAAGAACTCAAAGTATTGCATAATGAGTAAAAAGTTGTGTAAATGAACAATTATACTTGTATTTATAAGATTAGAGTCTGTCATAGTTTTCTATGAAAGTCTCCAGGTAGCCCTGTAGAAGGTCTTCCGAGAGCAACATTTCCCTTGGGCCGCCTTGCTTTCTTGTTATTAATTAGGTATTCGTGCGACCGATCGACTTATCTGGGATGAAATATTCCTTAACTAAGTCATCTAGTTCGCTCACATACGGTGCTTACTTAATTATGAGACCTTTTGAACGGGTGAGATGCTATTGGACTCTTGCCTTTTGGGTCGGACTAAACAGGAGCCCTTGAGCTTGGCGTGTCAAGTTGAGATGTCAAGCTTCTTGAATTCCGGGGAGCAATATCTTCTCGGAGAGTTCTCTCTATCGAGATGATATCTTGCTATTTCTGCTCGTTTAAAAATCGCCGCTCGGATTCGCTAATTTCTTGAAATCTTTTGATTCCACTCGGGATTTCTATATCCGAAGTGTTGCAATTATATTGATGAAGGGTTCATTCCTAATTATTGCGTGTAAATCATGTATATATCCCCATGCGATTTCTTTTTATCTTTTGAACTTCTAATCTTCACAACTACTCAAACTCTTTCACCATTTGAATTTGTCCATTCTCCTATGGTGGGAAAATAAGCACCATTTTCCTCTTCTCTAAGGAGCTATTCGTTGAATACTCCAAAATTCCAGGTTTTGAAAGCATACCATCATGACTTCCAGATTTTGAATTATTTAGGTATTTTCTACTTATAAGCTTTTTGCTCGGCCATATCGCTTATATCGACTTTTTCATTTGAATGATAGACTATGTTCCTTAAATGGATCACCATCATCAAAGTCTTTTTGCCAGGATGGTAGACTACAATGGATTGCTCATATCCTTCTCCACCAAGATGAAAAGGTTGTGTTCCTTGGTAGGATCACTTATAACGTCTTTTCGTTCGGTTGGTGGATTGTGTTCCATAAATAGATCACATATGTCCTTCTCTGTCAACATTCTCCATCTGTAAATACCATTAAAGCGATAAATGAATTTTTTGTAGTTTTAGTCAGATTAATTGAATTCAAAAGATTGCACAAAGTAAAGCAAAAGGTAGAAAAATTAATTTCAAGAATTGAATTTAAATTGCTCAAGAAAATGAATTTAAATTGTTCAACAAGACGATGTGTAGCTGACGAGCTATCCACTGTGAGCTGCCTGGCTATCATTTTCTTGTATGGTTTCTCAAATAAACCTCATTTCTTAGGGCGGAAATCTAATTCTTCATGGTCGACAATCTTCTGTGTATTGTCATTAAGACTCCTCTATTTGGCTCCGAAACTTCATTAATTGGTATTTTGTGGAGTCAATGGCTCCTAAATCGTGTAAAGTTGGCTGTTGCATGCAGCACTCCCTACAGGCGATCCGACCACTACCAAGAAACAAGTGGTTGGAGTCTTTCTTTCTTCTTCAGCTTCTAGGGTTAATCTACACCTTATGAACCTCATCGACAATATATTCTTGACAGTAAAGCTAAGCTAGTCACTTGGGGGAGTCAAAACCTCATAGTTATATCTAAGCCTTACAAAGTAGCTATATGACATCAAGTTTGCAACCCTTCCCAGATATATTAAGACCTTTTCAATCTCGTTTCCCACAATCACAGCTGAAGTTATTAATGGGGAAGTCTACATGCAGAAGACACTCAGATGCTCAGTTTAGCGAGAAAGCAAAGAGAGAATCTCACAGTCTAAGAAAAACTCAAAGTTTATCATAGTTATCTCTACAGGTCACTCTTCCTTGTTAAATGGGTCATAGTTTTTTTTTTGATAAGCAATGATTTATTAAACCAAGCCCAAGGAGGCTTGAAACTCATTTAAATGACTAGATTACACAATGGGTCATAGTGCAATTGATCGCCCTTAGCAGAGACGAGATGCTATTTTGCAAGTGTTAACGTATTCAGGACAGGTGATGTCTCTTCCAACAAATGATTCTCTCGGGGTTCGACCGTGTGGCATAATTAAACATTGCTTAATTTAATTATTTATTTTTGTTAATTTTTATAAGTGTCACCCTCATTTAGAATTAATCCACTTGCGAAGATTTGTGGTGTGGTATACACGGCAACTTCGAACTGCATATCAGAACAAAAAAATATCGAAAATGATTGATACGTTAAAGAATTTTATGTAATCCTTATAAAGAAGTAATCATTCGGAAGAATTAGTCCGTTATATGGATAAAGACATAATTACAAAATTGTTTATTTTTTTTGTCAACGACATAAATAATCCTTTAAACACTTGAAAGTTCCAAAGTTGGGAATTGCTCATAGCCTCGCTGGAGATAACAGGCCAACTTGCATGATCACTATGTATAAGCCATGATTGAAGGCATGAACCACACTTGACTAATACTACATTAGTAATGAAATGCAAATTCATGAAATAAATAACTTCAATAATATTAATAGTGATGGAATTTTAGATTACTTGAAGACCACCATTACACAACACACCCTAAAATAGTAAAATTAATTCCACACTGAATATATTTTTATTTTTTGAGTTGAATCAGTATGAGACGGACGGCTAAACTTCCAAGTAGTTGTGGGATAAGACAACTAAATGTGCCCCCAATTTCTCTTAAAGGTTCCTATTTACAGATCTTAATTGGCAGAAGAATTATGATTCTTTCTGAACTTTGATAACAAACAATGCCCAATGGACAGGCCGGCTCAACACTACACGAGACCTAAAACATATTTTAAAGTGAGACATTTTTACCTAAAGAAATATTTATTTATTAAAATATTTTGGGTCTTTTTTTACCTAGTAAAAAAAAATTGGAGGCTTTTTTTACTAAGTAAAAATTAATTTTTTTTAGGCCTAAAACCCTTCCTTGGGTGGCTTGGCCCTTGGGCCGGCCCTGCCAATAGGTACATAGATGTAGATTGCAGCAGGTCTACTTAATTTTAAATTTTAAAAATATCGATCGTGGCAGTTTTTAAGTGTTATAGGGATTTCTACAAAACTTACGTGTTTTATTAGTGGAAGTCAAAAAGTTCACATATCAGTCCCCGTAGGATAGCTCAAGTGATAGGAGCTTGGGGACATATGAGTTGGGTAGGGGAGGTCAGAGATCGATTCCTGGCGGATACAATTTATCTTTCGATGTAAAAAAAATAGCACACATGTCAAACCGTCGCTAAATACATATATGGATTGCTGCTCGACTTTTGTTAGGATCTTTGTATTGGATCTCTAATGGGCAACAATCTATTGAAAGGACTGCATCCTTGCCCATGCAGGAAGTCACTATGACACACTAAAGAATGAAGAGATTGGTTTATGGATTGAAAACTTACTCTTTGGTTAACACTAAATTTGGTTTACTATAGAAAAAGAAAACATTCAAATATAGGATTTAAGTCAAATCAGCATATTCAACCTTGTTTTACATACAACGCACAACTTGTGGCCATTACATTGAATTTGCTGAATTTACGTTCTTTTTGTCCTTTTTTATGTTTTTCTTCCATATTTCACTTTTGACCTGTATAGCAATTCCATCATAAAGCATATGAGTTTTATAAAGATAATGCAATATTAAAGCTAGCACAAACCCATATGAAAATAAGGAAATATCATGTAAAGCATCATTTGTTTGCATTCCCTCAGGGACCATCATGGACAACTAATTGGTGATTCCAGGTTTGGAATGAGGATCACCATACGCGCCTCCACACTTCTCGTAGGCGACATGATTGTGCTAAGGATGTTGCTCGGACGGCAGCTGAGCAGCCAAGAGACCCTTCTCCTCAGCGTTTTGCTCAGGCTCAGCGCTCAGCCTTTTCCTCAACCTTTTCCTCACCTGACTCCTTAGCGTTCTCATGAGCAGGAGACAAAGACTGAGGAGTCTTCTAGGAGATCTTCCAGTGAGTCAGACACTAAGCATGAGCTGGACAACCCCAGGGCGCAGTAGAGGGGGGAGCACCAGAGGTGGAGCCAGACCAGCCGAAAGCTGCAGCAGCGGGGGAGGTCTTGAGGAGGAGCCTCTTCATATCCAGACAGAGCCACTGTTTCCCGGGGGGCGCAGGAGCTGTCACTTCTCCACCATTATGCAAACCATATAGCGCCGTGGACGTGGCATGCCATTCTAGGCACCACTAACAGGCGTTATATTGACCGATGTTAGCTCAAGATGGCCAACGTTGGGACAAAGCTGGCGAAGATAACATGTGAGGGCGACAGTGATGCTATGAGGTCTATTCAATTGATTGTGGAGGGGACCGGTCTATATCCTCTCTTCAGGTGCGGTAGATTTATGAGGGCGTCCTTGCTACAGATCCGGGAGAGGAAACATGCGATTAAATGGATTGGTACACCACTGTATCCCATCCGTTCATCATCCCAGATGAGAGGAGGACGAATCTCAGTGCCGTGCTAAATTTGAATTCTATTTTCTTTACGTACTTGCGGTTTTGTGTATAAGATTTACTAAAATGTATATTGATTTATTTTCAGGCTGCTTTACATCAGGCCGTGAATTTGTTTGAGCAGTCACTAGACGTGGACAATGCTCCCGAGGCAGGCACACAAAGCCGGACTTTATCTGAGAGGGGACTCACCATAATCAGAGACTTGAGTGGGACCCAGGGAGTTACTTTTGATGCTGCTAGACGAGGCGGTAGAGCATGAGGCACTAGAGGAGGAGGAGCTAGAGGAGGCGGTAGGGGAGGTCGTAGGGGTAGGGGACAATGACTTTGTATTACTTTATGAGTTTGTATTTAACATTATTTTTTGACTTTGTATTTCACATTATGAGTTTGTACTTTATGAGTTTTGGGAACACGTTTTACTTTGCTTGAATTCTAGTTAGACTGTGCTGATCGAGGAAATGAGGAAATAATAGACAATCAAATTGAGTAAATAAAAGGAAACATAAATTTTTAATTAAAAGGAAGCGTAACTTTTATCTCTTTTTTAAGCAATCAAACTTTTTATAAACAATCAAATTATTTATCTCTTGACAAAAAATATATACTAAACTTTAAAGTAATTGAAAAAACTTTAATTAATTATTACTCAATTGAAAAATAAATTAATTATATATATAAAACTTTACTACGGAAAAATCAAAAAAATATATGCGATCAGAGTTACATAATTTTAAAAAAAAAATAAGAAGATGAAGTTTAAGTTTTGCAATTAAACTTTAAACTAACTTTGAAACTTAAAGTTCCAAAGTATGTTCCAAAGTACTCCGGAACATTGAGTTCCGAAGCCCTCTGGCCACGTCTATCCACCTTTTAACCACCATTTACTCCCCTCACTCCACCAACCTCTCCGCCACCAACCCCACCACCAGCCCCCATTACTCCCTCTAATTCCTTGTACCTTCCACCACCACTCTTCTGCCTTCACTTTTCTTCTTCCTCCCTCCCCACCATCATCTCCTTCCATCTTGCACCACTCTCAACCACCATCTTCTTTGCCACATTGTGCCATACCAAGTCCTAGAACATTGCTTCCATTACCATAATTTTTTGTTGGTAAGTTTTCTTCTTCCATCATATCAAAGTAGTGTGTTTAAATTCTCCACCATTTTATTCTTTCTGACTCGTGCAATACTTCGGAACTTTAAGTTCCAAAGGACTTTGGAACTTCAACTTCCGAATTTATTAACCAGTGGCACTATGATATCTGTAGGCAGAATGGCAGACCCATATCTGTATGACGAAGATATGCTGCTTCAAGACGCATATGATGTTGAAAATGTTGAGCCTAACAATATCACTTTGTGGGTGCCCCCATGCATAAGTGCGGACACCACACATTTTTTTGCAACTCATCACGTATTCATTGATTAATTAGAGATGGAACATACTGCTTTGTATTTAAATGTTTTATATATAAATTTCAATAGTCTTGTTTAGTGATGGTTTGTAGGTTTTGTTTCTGAAGTAATATGTTATCATTGAACATATATTTGATACTCATTATGATCTTCTTCAATGGGCTCGGGATGTTGGGAAGGAGAATGAATATGTTGTGGTGATCACAAGGTCTGATAATGGAAACATGAGAAGAAAAGAATTTGTTTTTTTGGAGTGCGAGAGACATGGTATGTACAGGTCATACAAGGACCCGAAGACGTTCAAGTACAAAACAACTGGAACAAAAAAGTTAGGCTGTCCTTTTAGACTGAAAGGAAGACCTAGGAAGGTTGAAAGACGGTGGTGGCTGAAAGTGATGAACGACATACACAACCATGAACCAGCTAGATCACTAATTAGCCACTCATACGTTGGTCGATTATCAGAAGAAGAAAAGGGGCATGTGGAAACTGTGGCTAGGTCTTGGGTTGCAACGAGACCCATGCTAGTGTCTTTAAAGGAAAATAATCCAGGTAACTTGACTACAATCACTCAAGTTTACAGTTGTTGCAAAAGGTTTAGAAAATTTGTCCGGGGGCCATTGACAGAAATGCAACATTTGATGAAGAAGTTGGTAGAAGACAAGTATGTTCACTTCGAAAGACAACAAGACGATTCATACGTCATTAGAGATGTTTTCTGGACTCATCCTGTTGCTGTCAAATTGTTCAACACATTCCCTCATTTGGTCATCATGGATTGCACGTACAAGATAAAGAAATACCAGATACCCTTGCTTGAAATCGTTGACATTACTTCTAATGATATGACTTTCTCCATAGCACTTTGCTACATGATTCACGAGTGCACAAATGACTATATTTGGGTCTTGGAGTGTATGAAGTCTCTGATTGCCGACCCTGCCAGATTACCTAAAGTGATTGTGACTGACAAAGATTTGGCTTTACTAAGTGTTGTACATAAAATATTTCCCTCTTCTAGCCATTTATTATGCCGGTTCCACATAAACAAGACTGTTGAGGCAAAGTTCAAATTGCACGTTGGCACAAATGATTTTGATGATTTAGTGATGGACAAGTAGAGAGACCTGATAAATGCTGAAACAGTGGAACAATTTGAGGAAGACTTGAGGGACGTGTTTTCCATGTATAAAAACTTTTCGAAGTTCACATTCTACATTTCTACTACATGGTTAAGCCACAAGGAGAAATTTGTGAAGGCATGGACGAATACTGTGATGAATTTTGGAACAATAACAAGTAACAGGTACAATGCACAATTCATTACTTGTGATATGTTTTACATTTCATAGACTTGCTTTATTACTTGTTGTATGTTTTAGATTAGAAAGTGAGAAGGTACATTGTTTGTATGCAGGGCTGAAGGTGTACATTCAAGCTTGAAGATGATGCTTAAAGACAGCAAGGGTGACTTGTGCGCTTCATGGGATGCAGTGCATAGGTTGACCATTGTACGACACAATGAAATACTAGCATCTTTCGAGCGCAGTATTCACATCACAGAGCACCGTTTCAGGTCCTCTATGTATAAAAATGTAAGAGAATTTGTGGCAAAAAAGGCCCCGCAACTCATACACGCTGAACAGAAGAGAATGAAGGGTCATGATTCAGAATATGGTTGCTTGTTGAAAGTTACTCATGGACTACCTTGCGCTTGTGCACTTGCAAGTTTTCCATCAATTACGTATGAGGCAGTTCATCCATTATGGAAGAGACTTTCTTGGGACGAGGTCAGATAAATACACCTCAAACCATGGAGACCTGCAAAAGCTTGTAAGTCAAAGAACTAGAAGTTTATGAATACTACTTCTTCACCGCTTGTGAACAAGAATTCCACCACCAACATCTACTTGGACCACTTGCCATATTTTTTCCAAAAATATGTAGAGGAAGTGATAGATGTTGGTGGAGATGATAATTGTGGCTATAGAGCAGTTGCTGCATTGATGAGACATGCTAAAGGTGAGGTAGGTTGGCCTTGGGTTAGGGAAGAGTTGATGAAAGAACTCTTAATGCATAAAGTTGACCATGTTTACATGTGGACGAGTTATGATACAGTTCAGGTTGTACACGATCGTCTCACTCTCTATCATGGTCGGAGAGCCCTCAAAGACAAATAGATTCTTCTACCGGAAATGAGATACCTCATAGCTACAAGGTTTCAAATGGTTTTCATCTCCATTTCTTTAGACGCTTGTTACACTTACCTTCCACTGAAAGGAGGCCCTCCATTGGAGGAACATCCAGTTATAATTGTTGGTCATGTGAACGATCCTTTTGTACAGGTATATTTTGGTTAAGTACTCTAATTTTTTACTGTTACACTATGTCAGCACCCAATTTTATCCTTCATTTATTAATGTAAATTATATTATTAGTATTAGTATTATTATAATAATAATAATTATTATTTGTTTTAAGTTGTTAAAAAAAACAAAAAGAAGAAGAGAAAAAAGAAGAAGAAAAGGAAGTCACGTAAATGACTAAAAATGAAGGGAATTGAGCCACTTGCAGTGGCGGTGAAAGCAGGGGAGGCAGAGAAACTTGTGATCATCAGGAAGTAATAAGTCAAAATTGGGGGAAAGCTTATATTAGCGGTGGCAGTGGCAAGTAGGAATAGGGAGATGATTAAAACTTGGACGGCAGAAGGTGTAGAAGATTAAACTGCAGGTTTGAAAACTTACTTCCTGCTGTTTGATCAATTTAATTTTCACCACCTTCACCTTCTGACAGTACAAAAAGAAACATTAAAAGTAAGATGAGAAGGGGAAAAGTAAGCCACTTGCAGTGGCAGTAAAATCAGGGCATATGATGATTCAAAAAAAAAAGGAAAATAGGGGATGGGGAACCAAGCACATAGAAAAATCATCTTCTTCCTCCAATTCTTTTTTACAGAGAGCAATAATCAGAAATAGAGCCAGAAAAGAGGGGTTCCACCATTCTTCCAACCACCATGTAGTTGCAGCCTCCATTTACTAGCTTAACCCAAACCCAAATAAATAAAAGCAACCTCCATTTTCTTATAATTAAGCAAAGAAGCAAAACGATCTGTAATGGAATTATCAACTGTGACACCTGCCAACTTGCTCTTATAAAATTAACCTTCATTCCTGATACTAGTTCAAAACAACACAAAATACATTTCATAGCACGAGCAGTCTGTAAACAAGCTTCACCTAAAAAATAAAGCATCATCAGCAAATTGAAGCAATTACAGTTTCTATCTAACTACGAACGGTGAAAAGTAGTGTTTTAAGACTCGACTCGGACCGGCCGGTCCGACCGGGACTCGGTGACTTGACTGGTCCGAGCCTCACTTCAGATCAGTTCTGCATGCGAACCGACCGGTTTAATGATCAAACCGGTGACTCGACCGATTTTTTTATTGAACCGGCGAGTCACCCTTTTCTTGTTTTTTAATTTGTTCACAATGGGCCATATGTTGAAGCCCGTTTATCTAATTATTCAACATATTGGGCCCTTCAATTTGTTTTTTTTAATCCAGTTGGAAACATTTTGTAAGTAGTAGGAAAAAAAACATGATATTATGTTTTAAAATGGTGTCAGGAGGGTTCGTACACAAGCCATAGGGGAAATATGGAGTAAACCTAACCACTACACCATCACTATGTTATTGATTGTACACGCATTTTATTAATTATATATTAAATTTATATTGCATTAGATATTTTTTATATTTTTTAAATATGCACTGAGTTAAGCAATCGAACCAGTGACCCATTGGTCCGACTAGTGACTCGGTACCCCGACCGAGTGGATGATCGAGCCGAGTTTTAAAACACAGGTGAAAAGGCATATGAGTTTTTAAAAAGCGTTAATATATGTAATAAACAAATAATATATATTTTTTAAATACCGGAAAATGGGGTTTGATGGTGGTGGTGGGTAATGTTGTTGGATGTTTGTTCACGTGTGAATGAGGGGTGATGAGAGAGAGAATTGGCTGAGTGAATGAACGGTGAGGATTAGTGGATATGTGGTTTTAGGTTTAATTTAGGTAGAAAAGAATGGATATTTTTGGGAGAAACGGTAGTGGGTTTTTTTTAGTGAATGACTGAATGTCAATGGATTTTGGCCCAAATTAAGGAAAAAATCAGATAAATTGAAATGTTGTACCCGAAAAAAAGATATAATTGAAATATATAGTTGATTTGTTATATTCGAAAAAAAAAATTGAATTTGTTATACTGTTATGATTTGAGCCTGATTTAAAATTAGGTTAATTGAATAACAAGATAATATAATTGAAGGGAGAACCTAATATGCACCATTTTTAGGTGGTGTAATTTTACACCACCTACTTTGACTAAGTATAGGAGGTTAACACATTATTTTTTTTAAGAAAATATATCATTAAAAATATATCATATATTAAATTTCTTTAAAAAAAGATGTGTTGATCTGTTATAAAATGTTCAAAAAAGTGGTCTAAAATTAGACTACTTTAAAAGTGGTCCACATTATTGGTCACCATATTATATTATATTGTTATAAATATTTAAAATTAAAGCATGCTTTGGTCGAAATAAAAAATATAAATATATGAGGTATGGTAGGGTTCAACTAAAAGTAAAATAAGAACTGTGGCATTTACTTAAATCTTATGTGGCAATTTGACCTCTACCAGAATGGTATTTTAGTAACCCAACTAGATGTAGGTTTTAATTTCCTCAACTAATACCCAAACAGTGTATCTTTATGCACGATTGATGGCCCATAATCATCATATTCTGCCCTTTAACCCACATATGTTGATTAAATCTAATTTTAAATTATACTATTATAAATATTAATTTTTAGTTGGAACATTGATTTAACATTAAATTTTAAATCTAGAAAGTAAATAATAAAAATACATGCGGTATGGTTAGATCCGAATAATAGTAAGATAAGGAACCATGTTTGAATTCAATTAATCTTAATTATATTTTATGATACATTTAATATAATTTTTTAATGAAATCAATAATTTAGTTTTTATGCGATGCACGGGTTATTTTTTTTGTTACAGAAGGAAAAGTAACAAAAAGACAGAAGAATTAGATAATAGCATCTAAATACAAGCAATCATAAACGAATGAAGATGATCTCCCCCAAACTTGGATCGGTGTACCACTTTTTCTCACCTCACGAGCTAAGCAATCCGTTGTATTGTTTTTCTCCTGCCGGATATGCAAGACCTTGACTCTCTAGAACCTATCCAACATGCTCCGAATACGATCAATGCTATCCCTCGCCCAATAGCTTAGTTTTTATGCGATGCACGGGTTATAATCATTAGTTTGTTACATTGTACTTTTTAACTTTGAATTAATTTGAGCATCAAACTGCCTTCTACAAGCACGTCCTTCACCATGTTCTGCCGTAGACGTTCAATACACCACCGTGTATTCTGCCTCACACCATCTGTTGGAATTAAGTGTTGGATTCAAGTCCCACACCGGAGAATTCAAGGTGAGAGGGCGAGTTTATAAAGAGATGGACTCATAAACCTAATGCCTTAAGGTTTTAGGTTAAGATGTGGTGTCCAAGATCTCCTTGATGTCTCCTCTCGGCCTTGGCCCATGGGTCCTTGCCGTGTCTCCCCCAACACCACCATACTTGATAACCCTGCTCATTTTGTGGATCAACGCATGTAAATCTGATTTGTTGATTGGAAAGTTTATAACTACTGAGAGTATTTTTCCTCCAATCAGGCAACCAGGGATCATAATTCCATGTATTCAATCATATATGCATAATAATCAAAGTGACCCGAGAACATTTGAGCTAGATTTGCTAAATAAGTACTGATATAGATGCATCCAAAAGGTACAATAAACAAGTACAAAATAATACCCTGCCCTGGCACATGTATAACTAAAAGTTGAAAACAAACGATTCCTTTGACAAGATAGCACAAACAATAATATTTTGATAGTTCCTTATGATTTGAGCATAGATCTTAAACAATACACTTATACACATTCACGCCGGTAGTAATTAAATTGACAGCATGAATTGGCATATATACAGTTTCCAACAACCTGTAATATGCAATTCTTGTTATTTGATTTAAATTCAAAATCAATTTTGGCGTGAAACTACGTACTGTGAGTAGCTTTCAGGTGCCCGAATTTATTTTAAAAATAAATAAGTCGATCCAAATATGTTATTAATTGATCTTTCGGCAATTGCGTCGGACCTCTCCCTGTCTTCCTGTAAGAAGCTTCAAGTTACCCATCTTAATCATGGAAGCTTTGAAGTCTCTAGCAAAAGCCAACGAGCTTCTACTATACAACTTCACCAATTTGTCACTTTCACTCCCTTGTCCCTTGAAAAGCTCTTGATCACTGTGTAGGAGACCCTTCTTTTGCAGCAAAGCTGAGTAGTACCGAGTGTCGACTCTCGCGGTGGTGGCATCAAGTGTTGCTAAGTTGTTATCTCCACCCCTTCGAGGGCATTGCTTCCGCAAAGACGCTGCAAAGTTGGAGTCTATGTTGGTTTCATTATAAGCCCTGTTCCTAAAGGTGGTGCACCTAGCGAAGCCGATGGTGTGGCCGCCGGAGAGGGCTACAAGGTCTCTCACGTTCAATCCATGAGATTTGAAATTGGAAGTTAGCTGTGAGAGGCTGAATGTTGGAGGGGGAAGGTTGGAATTTGCAGCTGCTCTGCTTGCAGTCCTTGCATCTCTTCTGCCTAACAACACTTTGTACACAAGGCTTGGACCTCCCAACTATTAAGAATGACACATAATTAGCACAAAATAGTTAGAATAGGATAGGAAAAAAATGTGGGTTGCATCTTATGTCGGTTGCATCTTAGGTTGAGTGCATGATAAAATTGTGTTACCAAATTGGAGATGTCTGACCCCAGTCGGGAATTCCCATATTCATATTACTTAACTTGAGTCGTCTGATCTTGATAAGACGACTACAATTTTAAGACATGTCAACCGTTCGATCTTAATTAAATATATAAGGTGATTTATGATCGATTTTAATCGTACAGTTCATATATTGTGAATGTGTGAATGTAGAATATTTCTTAATGCAAGTAATTGAAATCCTACCAAATAACGTATACAATCTACTCTTTTTTTCATCATTTTCTTTCTACTCATCTTCTCTATTCTCTCTTCTAATCACATTTTTTTTTACTTTCTCTCATCAACCAAATATATTCTAAAGTCGAACTCAACATGGTGTGAAAAGTGGTACATTTAACTAAAGATGACAGAATAGAACAGCAAAACCATTCTTCATGTAAGGCTTTATATGTTTGCATGTAACCGGCAATTAAGAATGTGAGAAGGAAATTAAATACTTGTGTAACACTCACAATGGCTACAGAATCACGAGCTGCTATGGCTAAGATATCTGCACATGAAACCACAGGGCGTTTGCAAGCTTTGTCAACTGCTTTTTTTATTTCATCAACCACATCAAATCCTCTGATGGAGTTGTTATTTGGAAAGGCTGTCTTTTCACCAATGAAGTTGCGGGTGTCATCTAGCAGAACTGATCCATCACAGCCCTGTACGTATATCATTCCAGTCATTCATAGTTACGTTTAATTTGCTATGACAGAAATTAATGTGCAGTTGGAATATTTTTTTAGAGTTCTTAAACATAGATTATAGGAATTTCCAACATTCAATGACATATCCATGGCTGTCTTTAGTCGCTACTAAACACATATAAAAAAATGTTTAGGATGGGATTTAAACCAACACTCTCAAACTATCAGAAAATGTTTTTTAGATATTCTACAAATTGTTGTAGTTAAATGTTGCCACAATTGGTAGTTGAAAATCCCAGTATAGACAACAATCATTGTTGTATTTTGTTATCATGTCAGAAATGGTCTTACTACTTAGACTATGTACCAGCTCTTACCTTTACAGGAAATACTTTAAAAGTCGTGAAAATTGAACTTGTACTTGAAAATGTAATCAAAATTAAGGGTTGTATAAATGACTCATGATAAAGTTTGGGTTAAATATAACCCATCATCCAATCACATTGGAGATAAGTGTGTTGGAAATAAATTAATAAAATATAGAAATTTCAATTCATTTATCTCTAATGTGATTGGATGATGAGTTATTTAACCCAAACTTTATCATGAGTCATTTAAGCAATCGAAAATTAACGGTAGTTTTTATTATAAAAATTAATCTAAGCTAGCAGCCATGAATTAGGTGGCGCAATATTTTCCTGACAATTTAAAATTGGTATAATTCATTTATTTAGTTTTTGGTCAAACCTTTAATCCATTTCCTAATGTAACATGCATTATTTCTGGGCCTAGCAAAAATAACAGTTCAATTATTGATGCTAGCCCACTAATAAGATACGTACATGAGAAGTAAGTGTTTATATAATAATAGCTGGATCAGCACTTTTTTTTATATAAGAGGCCCATGTCAAACAAAATATTATATTGACATGTTTGATTGGTAGAAAGTCCCTTTCAATGTATTCATGTCAATGCCTAAAAAAACATACTCACTCTAACTAGTACAAGGTTTGGACTTTGGACAAATAATTCAAGAGACAAAACGTTTATTTCTAACGATATTTTTCTTCCAGATGATGTGTTAAATGAGTTTGTATTTGGATAAGAATTAAGTGTAGTGTGGACAAACTTTCAACTCACTTAATAAAAAAAAGTTTCATTTGCAACTTATTTTGATTATTAGAATATTTTCATCCTTATGCGGGAGGATGCCGGTCTAGCTTGCTCACCACTAGATCAATATCTAATTAGCTGATTATTATATTTTAAGATAAACTTATGAATATCCGTAGCTACTTGAAAACTCATTTAAAGTTATTTTAAAATTTTTTTCTAATAAACGTACGAAATATCCATAAACATTCTATCCAAAACAACTTGAACTAGCTAGGAGAGGAATCCGGGTTCATGCAGTTAGGAATATCTTGTATTCATGTGTTTAAGATTGAACTGTAGATCTTTTCAAAAAAAAAAACTATAGATATAAATTTAAAATTTAAGTCAAATGATTTTAAATCAAATTATTCAGATTGCATGACTGTGTGAATTTAGGAAATCTTTAACGGCTGAAACTCCAAATTTAGCTTGAATGAAAGTAATGATCCATAAAGTTCACATTAATATTGTAATTAACTCACATTAACGAAGCAATCATGGAAATGCAAGCGCAGTAGAGATGCTCCGATGCGTCGCTCACGGAGAATAGCTCGACGAACTACGGAGTTTATGACTGGCAATGCTTGAGGGCAAACTTTATTATAAAAGCTAGGAGAGAGTTGTGCTTTGCTAGGGATCACTAATGTCAAAGTGACCATAACAAGCACAATGAATGATTGTAGATGGTAAGAAGCCATCTTGTGTACTGTGGTGCTTAAGATGTTGCTATGTGGGTTTACAACAAAGCCTAAGAGATGGATTATATATAGAGAGGGAAGCTAGCTCGGTACATAACATGACAATATTCGGGTTAATTAGTTTATTCAATTATCAATATAGTTCTTAACTTCATGATTACCAACTTTTGTGCCCGATATATTTCTTCAAAACTAATGGCATTTGTATAGCAAAGAGCCGGCAACCAAATCCAAAACCAATTTTTCTTCTGTCTTCTGCAAATCTTTTGAATAAAAAAAGATATTAAAATATTTTCACGTTGCGAACACTATCATTTATATTTGAATCAATGCAATACATGCTAATAATACAGTAGGTACATTGTCATATTTAATAAAGCTAATAACATGCATGCATTCAAATGGCATATATGATTGTCCCCAAAAAAATGGCATATATAATTGGATCTTAGTAGCTTTTCCTTCTTTGTTTTTGCTTTTCTTCCTCTTTATATTTTATGTGTCGTCAGGGATTGGGGGTACTATGGTTTTTACGTGTAATAATTATAGACATTCCAAATTAATAAAATGAGAAAGAAAAAAAGATAAGAAAAATAAGTGATATATATGTAATATACTATGTGATATAACAGAAAGAGAGCCCGATCGAAAAATGAATGGAAGTTACATATTTTCATTAAGCTTAGGATCTTTCATATCTTTCCTTACTTACCATATTTTTAATTTAATCCTGCCATCACAGGATTGAATATTTGAATCATCTTTGCTGGTAAATGCAATAATTCTTTTCTGCAATGTCGTGAAAGGTACATATATTTTTTAAGCATTTGACTTCTTAATTAAACCCAGCTCATCACTTTGTAGTTTTGTACACCATATTATAGACTTAACCAACTACAAATGGAAACATTATTAATTAAATTTTACTATTAATTAAAGTGCCCAACTGTTGATGAACAAGTAATTGATTTGTAGTGCATTATGTAACGATTCAAGCTGATTGATAAATTACAACAACAAGGACAATGAGTCTTAAACCAATCCGTGGAGTCGGTTATATGCTTGAGCTGACATCAACTCATGTAAAATTATAAATATCATATCCATATATTTTTCAATAGGCATGAAATAATTTAATTTTATTGATTGATACAGAAAATAAGACACTATATTTGAGGATAAAGGATCTCAATTCCATTGAGTTATATATCAAAAACCTTATTTTTCCTGAGCATCATCCTCTTAGTTTACCCCTAGTTTTAAAGTTAATAAATATAATTATAGTTAAATGACATATAAAAGATGAAAAGTACCATATTCAGCCAGCCAAAGTGCCAAACGGTTGGCTCTGTACCTCTAAAATAAGAAGAGAAAATCCAATTCCAAATATTAGATGCTTTTCCACTTTATATCAAGACATCCCTATTTTTTAATTACAACTTTTTTCTCCAATCCTATAGGTATCATCCACAACATGGAGTAACAAGCATTTTTTTTCCATAACTTAAAAGGGAACCAAGTATGACCATATGTAAATTCAAAAAAAAAAAAAAAGTATGACCATATGTAGATAGAAGATAAAATTTAGGCTTAAATAAGTTTTTGGTCCCTAACCTTTACTAAATGCTTAGTTTTCGTCCCTCGCCGGAGCAAAGGTGGGTTTTAATCCCTAACCTTTGTCAAAAGGTTTGGTTTTGGTCCCTCCGGAGCGGAGCTCTGGGTCAACGCCGGAGCTCCGGTGGTCCATGTGGCATGGCCACGTCAGTTGAATGAGCTTATGTGGAATTTGATTTTCTTTTTCATTTAAATTAAAAAAAACCTAATTAATTAAAAAAATTATTTAAAATTCTAAAAAACAAAAAAAACTCAATCAAAACAATAAATGGAGTAATAGTAAAAAAATGCCCTCTTCCCTCTCACTGCTTCTTCAGTCCATTGCAATGTCCTCAGCCACATTCCCTTTCCTCTCCGGCGAGCTCGCCTCCGCCGTGTTTCCTTTCTTCTTCGTCGATTTCTCTTGATAATGGACCGCAATGCCGTCGTCGTGCTCCGGTAGGCCTTGAATCTCAGAAACATCCCACCACCGCCGTCGTCGTTAACCATTTTCTTGATAAAGGTGTAAACTTGATGCTCCTTGCAGATCGACGATGCCCTGCCGCTTAACCACCATGCCCCGTGTGAAGGGGTTCACGAAGATGGTTCTTTCACACTTAGAACCTTCATCACTCTCAGATCCCTGATTTGGTTTCGGGAACGCAAGTCGGAATCGATCTGAGATTGTTCTGGGTTGTCTAGTAGCACATGGAGGTCCGATCTGTTCTGGGTTGTTAAATTTTTCTGGGTTATGGGTTCAATTGTTTTTGCGTTGTCTTTCTTCGATCCCGTTTTGGAGTGGTTTGAGCTTCTCTGAATCTATGGGTTACATTTTCTAAACTGTCACTTTCCTCTAGCCTTTGCTGCGTTATGTTTATGTCTGCAAATTGTTTTGGGTTCTTAACTTGTCTAAGGAGGGAAATCTGGGAGGATTAATTGAGTATACTTTTCACTTTGGGTCATTTGGCCATGGTTTCAACAACATGTCTCTAATTCTGTAAATGTCAGACCTTAAAAAAAACTTGTGTTTTGAATCTATAGGTGTCTTCTGGGCTATTTTTGCGTGATTTTTTACAGTTCAATTGTTTGCAACAGGGATCTAATAATTTTCAATTGCAACTAATAACAGTGAGAGGGAAGAGGGCATTTTTGTACTATTACTCCATTTATTGTTTTGATTGAGTTTTTTTTGTTTTTTAGAATTTTAAATAAATTTTTTAATTAATTAGGTTTTTTTAATTTAAATGAAAAAGAAAATCAAACTCCACATAAGCTCATTCAACTGACGTGGCCATGCCACATGGACCACCGGAGCTCCGGCGTTGACCCAGAGCTCCGCTCCGGAGGGACCAAAACCAAACCTTTTGACAAAGGTTAGGGACTAAAACCCACCTTTGCTCCGGCGAGGGACGAAAACCAAGCATTTAGTAAAGGTTAGGGACCAAAAACTTATTTAAGCCTAAAATTTAATCTGATTAGTTAAAAATTAATCATGTGCTTGACGGAGCACTAAAAAGTTATTGTCATGTGACTAGGTCACAAGTTCAAGTTATGAAAACATTCTCTTGGGTAAAATTTAGGGTGAGACTATAAAGAGATCAATTGATCGGATCCTCCCCCAAACCCAGCGCATAACAAGAGCTTTGATGTCTACATGTTCGTTTCCTCTGGTTCCCTTCTGGCTTTGCCTGCAGCTTTAATTTGATCCCTTTAAGGAGAGTCGTATATCTTATCAATTTCCTCATCATTATAGTAATATTACTTTGCTTTCAAAAAAACAGGAGCTTTGATGTACCAGGCTGCCCTCTAAATTGAATCTGATATTTTAAGAGGAATGAAGGAGGTCTTATAGCATTTGCATAATTACATACTGAAGTTAACACCATCAAAGATTGAGGACTAAGACAAAACCGGTAACCAGATATACATTCAGCGCAGGCTCAGATACATTATAATATTTACAAACTAGAAGGAAAAGCCAAATGCTAAGAGCATGTTTGGCTTCATAAATGCTTTCTATTTTCAAATTTAATTGCAAAATCTAATTATTTCCATTGTTTCTTGTTTATTTGTGTAATTTGTCATGTTTTTCTTAGTCCTTCTTGGAAGTCTCACTTTCGAATTAAGGATTTGTCTGGCTGGTGTTCAGCCAATGGCTTTTGTCTTCGGGTTTAGAGTAAGGCAGTTGAAGTGAAAGTTTATTAGACTAGTCCCACTAAACTAAGATGGCGGCTTTGGGGTGGTTTCTCCGTGGACAATGCCACCTTAAATCTTCTTGACTTTCAAGTGAAACTAGAGAAGGAGCCCTACTCTATTCTAGTCAGTTCTTCTCCTGCATCTCTGAATGTACACCCAATGGATTATTTGATCCATATTGATGCAATCCGTGGCAGCCCCGGGTCTTCCAATTGATTTTCAACGAAGTATATTCTTAAAGAATACCTCATTCTCTTATTCCTCATAAAGTGTACTAAGAGAGTCCTCATAGGAGGGTCGATCCGCTAGAGGATTTTCCATCGGCAGAATTCGGTAGGATACCAGCACCTAAGACTCGTAGACTAAAGCACTTATTTTGAGGCTGCACGCCCTTTTATGCATCCCCATAGAGTAAGATTTTTCGCTTGATCTTAGCAAGGGGTACTCTTTTTCCTTCACTAGATTTTCCCAAGGGGGTTTTATCCTAGTATGGTTTTAATGAGGCCCATTTCTTTGATCTTTCTTCCAAGGTGGGGGTGGGGGTGGGGGTGGGTTTTTTTCACCATTAGTTCCTCATCTATTGCTTGTACTCTTTTTTTTTCTACCTCTTTTGTATTGGATTGAAGTATCCTTTTACTTCACTTAATATATATATTTCATTGCCTATAAAAAAAAAGAAATGGTAAGAAAATTAATAATAGTTATTTTATTATTTTACTAATTCCTATACAAATCTTTAAAAATAGGAAATAAAGTCAAAACAATGTCATATTGAAAACAGTAAATGATGACAGAGAGCATTTACACAAATCCCAAGGTTGTCCCTGAAGAGAGACAACTCTTACAGCTGCCAATATCTAGCATATTTCTTCAGCTTACTGCACCCAAACAATTGTTGAAAGAGTGCAATTGTCATCATCAATGAAACAAACAGTAAAAGGCTATAAAATAAATTTGAGAAAAACAATATGAAACAAGCGGTTTGCTCCTAATACAGGATATACCATGCTTAATAAGTTCACTAGAGAAATCTAACTGGACTGAATGTTTCCAAGTTGAACCTCACTTGACTTCATCAGCTGATTGATGAAGGTCCAATAGTAGAATTTTCGTTACCGAAACAAGAGCCGGAACAGCATTATCTTACTAAACTGAACAAATTTTATTCTAACAAAACCACAAGCCCAATGAATCAAATGCTTGTGCTGAATGACTAAAGATGAAAAAGAAGACCAGAAATCAAAGGGGGAAGTCTAAACTACTTTCATCAGCTATTGTGGTAGATGTCTTCTTTTCATATGAAAATAAATTTGTTAAGGAAGAAGAGAATAGTACAAAGCAAGAGGATAAGACATCCTGCAAAGAAAACAACAGAAAAGGCACAAAAGACCAAGAGATTGAATCATGCAACAAACCATGCCATTCTTTCTGCATGTCTGACAAAAGAAACACCATGAGAATAATACCACAAAGTTGGATAATGAAATAAACCTATACCATCTGAAGTATAAGCTTTAAAAGTTCCCTTGAAAAATCTGGCATTTCTCTCTAACCATGAACAAAAAAAAAAACAGCAAATACAGAAAATTCCCACAAAATATTTAGCTCTTTATGCAAGCCAATAAATTAATTAAGAGAAACTGATATAAATCAATGGGACATACAATGTTCTCCATAACCATAAATCCCAAACAGCTTGTTCCAAAGTAGCTAGAAACAAAGCAGTGACAGGTCTGCACTTCAGTAACATGTGATTAGTGTTAATCCTGTTAAGAATAGCAGACCAAACAAAAAATTTGATATCCTCATATGGTATGGGTTTGTCCAGAACGAAGATATCTAAATTAGGATTGAGGAGAATGGATGAGGAACTGAAAACAAGATTTACAAGAGAAGACAGGAGTCAAGAGTCCAAATTCTTGTTTAACTCCCAACTTTCTAAGCCACAGCAAGAGAGAGAGAGAGAGATTACAGACGGAGGACAGACGACTAAACGAGTTTAACCCAACCACATAAAGGCACCCTTCCAAGTTCCACAAGTCCAAACACTTACAAATTTTACAAACCAATGGTTACCAAGACATGAGGGCTAAAATTTTAAAAGATAAAAAAGTAAAAGTAAACAATAAGAACCAGAAGCTTAGTAATTCGTAGCTAAACCACCTTATGAATTTCTTCATCCTGGAAAAGGCCCCCAACTTACTGTCCTTATCGGGAGTAATGGGAGACCAACCTAAATGCTTAGTAAAAAAATTAATCAGAATATGTTAGGCAAACAAGTCAGAGAAAAACCTCAAAATTTCAAAAGCAATGATCTCAGTATTCCTAAAGATACCATCATCCTCAAGACTCTTTCACCAAGAGCCTCTTTGCTTCCTATTTCCATTTTCAATTTTCAGTTTTATTACAAAAATCACTTTATTTCACCTTGTTTCTTGTTTCTACAGTTTTATATAGGAATAAGTGAAAAACACTCTTTAACTTATTCATTGTTTTTTGTACAAAACTTTGAAAACAAAAAATAATGTAAAAAACAAAAGTGAGGCATTTTGTAATTAAAACTGAAAACATAAAATGAACATAGAAACCAAACAAAACCTAGGCTTTTCCTCCATCTCTGAAATAACTATAAAATAACTTCGCAAGCATCTGCATCTCGATCCAATTAAAGCCTTCTTTTGTTCAAATTGTTTCTTCCCTGAGCTGAACTTCTAAATTAAGTCTCAGATTCTTCCCCCTAACACTAAGATCCTCAACCCTCAAGGGAAATTGTATTCAGACTTCCTTAAATAATGAATAAGGTATAATGACTAAGAAGCCATATGTTTTCAAACCTAAATAGGGTTCCACACCATTTCACCTTTCAAGACTCAAAACAATGAGTAAAATATCAAAAACTGCACAAACCAAACTCCAGGGCACAATAACAGGGATAGTACTTTGCCTATGTCCCGATACATGGTCACCTTGACAAATAAAGTTGATACACTATCCGGTTCTTAGTTTGTAATAATTTTGTTTGCCTTATCATGTTTGATAAGAAAACTCCAAAATTATGGACAAGAAATTTGGGTCAACTTCTTATCATGTTGTAAATGTTAACACCAAGAATCATCAACCGCAAATGTTGTTGGATTTCTATGAAAGAGCTCAAAGGAAGATCAGGAAGTGTCCAAATACTAAAAAGGAAACAGAAACCTGGGGTCCGACCCAAAGACCCTTAGAAAACTTAGTGGCAAAATCTACTCAAAAATCCAAAATGAACAGAAAAAATAAACATAATGAAAAGGAAACCCATTTAATAAATATTTAAAGGGAGACAACTAAAAAAATCTGGAATTATGCTCCATCCATACAACTTCACCTCAGGGAATAATGAAAAATATTCTTTTTCATAATCCTTTCTACTCTCAAAACCTTCACACTGAGTAGAAGAAAAGCTTTCAAACTAAATATTCATGAAGCTTGATAATAACAATACATAACTTATCATTTAAAATTAAGGGTAATAATCAATTGTGGCTTCTTTAAGCCTATTACTTTGTTGAAAAATAGAGTCAACTGGCCATCTAATAAACTATTGCATAATATTGGATCCTATGCTGAGAGGCTAGAACAAAAAAAAATGAAAAGGGATTAGAATTACATGGTGATTTACATATAAACTAGCTTCAATGTCATTCTTGGTGAATGTTCTGTATAGCTGTAGTGATACTTTTACAATCATATTCCATGATCTTCATCCAGTTCTCAAAGTCTCCAATTTCCTGAGATCAGGCGAAAGTTTATGACAAGTTTAGAACATTTTATCAAAATAAATAATTAAATTATAAGCTACACACAAAGCATCCTTTAAATAACTTAAATTCGACCATTAACACTGCCCTTGAAAGAAAATACACAGCATATAGATTTAACATGAAGAGACTAGACCTCAATCCTCTCCTCCTATCTCCATCTTTATATTAGATCATATGATTGCGTACAAGGAATCCCTCAAAATAAAGGATTCTAATTTCTATGTAGTCAACTGATTTTCCATATAACTGTACCACATGATTGATGCAACAAACCCCATTTCCAGAATCAAACCTCAGCAACAAACTTAAAACTACAACTCAATCACGGACATATACTAACTACAGAACGAAAACAAATTTTCTTATGTCAGATAGCGCTAGAGACTAGAGAGACACTCACATTTGTGTCATCAATCTAAAGCACAATGATATCTGAGAAGAAGAAACATCTTTGCCAAAGTCTTATTTATCAGCCCAATTATAAACCCATGAATTCAAGAAAGCAGGCATGTCAGTCACAACCCTTAATGCCTAACTATTTTGCAACCAAATAACAACAACAACAACAACAATCATATACAAATAGAATTCTCCAAAATTAACACAAAAGTGGCACACAATAATCCTAACCAAGGATTGCATTTTGTTACTTTTTCCTTTTAATCCAACACCAACAATCAAGAGCAAAAAATTCCAACTTTTTCCAATATACAAAGAAAACAACAAAATTACAAAATACCCATCTCAAATTTGAGTAAATGCAATACATTCATCGATATAAAAAATGATGGGTATAACACATACATGAATGACAACAAGCAAGTACCTTGAGAGCTGTATTGAGAGAATGAGTAGCAGCAAGCCACTGATCCGTTTGCTTCATGAACCTGGTGATAGTAACAGCAAGAGCTCGAATTTCATGCTCAATCCGCTTCTGATTGACGAAGGAATCTTGCACCCCACCATTCACAGCTTCCACCAACAGATCCGAAACACGCTCTGCTTTTCTCATTGCGTCCTTCTTGGCTTTCTCTGCATCCAACGCATGCCCAATTGAAAACACTTTGAATCAGTAATGGGAAACGGAGCAAAATCAAATATTGAAAGAGGAAAAGAAGGAGAATGAGGGGAGAGACCAGTGTGGTGAGCGAGTATGAGAGATTTGTGGTGGTGAATTTGAAGCAAATTGTGCAGAGAAGCTTCTAACCCCTTTGGCTCTGTGGTGATTCCAACATCGTTTTTTTCCATTGGATTGGAAGCTGTGAAGCCCCTCAAGATTAGGAACTCTCTGCTTCCAAGTTCTGTGAAAAGCAAAAAGTCATCAGAGTTTTCAGGAGATTGAGGTTGTTTTTGTTTTAGAATTAGATTAGATGAATTAGGGGGGTGTGAGCTAAAGGAATGAAGAGATTTGCAGGGTGAAGGGCTGGGGTTCGAATCCTCATGAAGGAACTAATTTACTAACAATTAACAACTAACATTGGCCTATTAAAAAAAAAAATTAGATGGATTAGATTATGAGATAAACGGCAGCCACAAGTCCTAAATAAGTATTACTGCCCAGAGTACTTTTCACTTCCTTAATAACCATTTCACAGTCCGATTTCACTACTAACTTGTTCAATCCACGTTGAGCAGCTAGACGCAGGCCTCCATGACTCCCTAGACCACAGCCACGACAACTCCTTGTTGAATTGTGCTCTTGGCAGTCTTTGCCGCCGCCACATTCCCATATGCATCATAGATCACACAGCCAAAACCCCAATCGTCTTCTCTACATGTTCAATTTGAAAACCCTTGGCTCCGGTAGATACCACTTACATGTCGATGGGGAGGGATTATGCACCACGCTCGAGGGCACCAGAGCCATGATCTCATGAAATTATTGGACACCTGTATCTGGTGTCCGCGCCACCTATTGGATGTCTATCACCTTACCCTCAAAACACAAGGTCCAAGCCCTCCATATCTGGTAAAGAGTGACGCACACCATCTCCACAACCTCTGACAGGGTGTTTAGGATCAGATCAACCACCCATGAACACCTTTCGCATAGAGTCTACCTTGCATGGGAACAATCTCTTTTAGAACTCACCATATAAAATGGGCCTCCCTTGGTAAGATCATCAGCTTCCATAACTTTCTCCTAACCCGGCTATCTATTCTTGTTTACCCTCCCACCACATCTGCACTTCCCCATTTCCGAATACAGACTTAACCGTATAACCTCCCTGCGTCGCTACAACCCAAACCACATGATCATTCTCCGTTAAGCTTATAATTAGAATTCTCAAAATTTGCTCAACTTCAATAGGAATGAACAATTGTTGCACTACTTAAAAAAATGATATATAAAACAATGTAGTCGATGGTCCAAGGAACCTCGTCAAGAACCATACAATTACATTAACACCAAAGCAGGGTCGTAGATAGCATAAGGCCATTCAGGCCCATGCCTAAGGCCCCCATAAAAAAGGCCCCAAGTAGTTGTAGTATACCCACTTC
This sequence comes from Lotus japonicus, assembly GCF_012489685.1. Taxonomy (NCBI): domain Eukaryota; kingdom Viridiplantae; phylum Streptophyta; class Magnoliopsida; order Fabales; family Fabaceae; genus Lotus; species Lotus japonicus. Next base: position 16,969,803 of record NC_080041.1, on the reverse strand, counting down.
CCCAGCTCCAAGTCCTATTCTAACAAAAATAAACCCCAACATATACTTCAGTTGTTTACGGGAAACACCAAAACAAAAATAAAGTGGAAAAGTCATAATCTATAGATTTCGACCATTTAATGTATGAGATTTCACCTAAAATAAAAAACAAAGTAAATGTGGAAATTTTTACATAGTCAACTATTATTAAAAAAATTAAACAATAAATTATTATGTTTCAGCTATAGCTTAAAAAATTAGAATCCTCTTTCACTCCTAAAAATTAGCCAACCAAAAAGGAAAGTTACAACAATATTATCATTGATATTATTTAATATATTTTTATTTATCACAAAATAAATTAAATTTTGCTTAAATTATATCTATAGTCAACAATGTTAGAAGATAGATTGAATGGGTTACCTATTTTATTTATTGAAAGCGAAATGTTAGAATTGCTTGATTATAAACTCTGATAAATAATTTTGCAGCTCAAAAAAGCTAGAAGATTAATATAAAAAATGAGATTTTATATGATATATTAAGTGCATTTAAGCCCCCAAATAATTTGCGCCTTAACCTCCCAAAAGTCTGTACACGGCTCTACACCAAAACCACCCCAAAATAATCTCAAACTTCCTACAATCATCCTGGTGACTAAGGAATCTATCTTGTAACATTGTTGACCATAGATATAATTTGATAGCAAAGAATGAAGGGTATGAAAATTTTGCTTTTTTCTTTATCCTTTGCACCCTTCATTCTTTATCCTTTGCACCCTTCACCCTTCTAAGGCAATGAACTATTGTCTAAAGATGTTGAAGGTATGAAAAACACTAGAAAGGGGGGTTTGAATATGGTTTTGTAATAAAAACGTTTCCTTTTTGAGTTTCACGTAAAACATTTGGTAGCAAAGAATGAAGGGTGCAAAGGATAAAGAAAAAAGCACACATTGATTTTATCCTGGTTCACTTGAACAAATCATCAAGCTACGTCTAGTCCACCCATTAAGGTGATTTCTTCCTTCGTTGAATGAAGGTAATCCATTAATCAAAGGTTGTTACAACTGTACTCGCACAACTTGCTAAGTGACTAACACACATAAGAACTAGCAACCACTAAGACACACAAATCTTAGTCTTCTTAAGGATCTTGACCTAACCGGTCCCTTAAGGAATACAAACAATATGATCAAAGTTTGGGTTTACAAAGAGTGCTTCTAAAACAAGCAAGGTGTAAACAAATTTAGAACAATGAAGAAAATGATTGCTAAGGTATTCGCTTGAGTGTAGGTTGATTGCAATAAGTTTCTTAGCATTTTCTTCCTTTCTTCAGCTTTTATATACTCCAAGTCTTGAGTGATTTTTCCGTTGTGAAATTCTATCCGTTGGAGGGTACATCTGGAATTTCAGGATAGTACACTGCGATTGTACTATTTGATAGTGACCCTTGCCTTTTGCATTTGACTTCTGATCTTCAGAGGCGCTTCAAATTTGAACTTGTGAAACTTCTAATCAGAGTCACGAGGATGCTTGGATCTTCAGAACTTCAAGTCTTCAGCTTCTGGACCGTTCACTTCAAAACTTCTGGTCTTCAGAATAGAAGCACTTGTTCTTCAGAGTCAGCTTTTTTTGTGTCTTCAGAATCTTCAAGTCTTCAGAGTCTTTGACTGTTCACTCATAACTTCTGGTCTTCAGAGTCTTCAACACTTAATTCTTCAGAACCCTCATTAGAGCTTTTATCTTCAGAACATCTGAAGCAATAAACTACCGTTCATCAGAACGTAGTGAGTGCAGAAGCGGTTTGTTGGTCAACACTTTGGTCTTTGACTTCTAATGAATTCCACTTATAATCAGAATCAGAACCTGTTTGTCAAACACACAAAAGACAAACGTTAGAGTACCAAAGTTATTCATACACACAATATATACTTGTTATCATCAAAACCTAAAGATGTACACAAAACTAAATCTTGGTCTAGATGTATGGAAAGAACAAGTAGAGCAATACAGACAAGCGAGAGACCCCTCGTGTGTTTCGAACACCTTTGTGGGGAGAGCACCATGCATGTAGGATTAGTCATAACAACAACTTCACACACACACACACACACACACACACACACACACACACACACACACACACACACACACACACACACACACACACACACACACACACACACACACACACACACACACACACACACACACACACACACACACACACACACACACACACACACACATATATATATATTTCTAGAAACAAAGATCATTAATTGATAAGGAAATATCTTGGGAACAAAGCTCTCCCAAGTAAGCTTAGAGACTAATAAATTAAAGGGAAAAGAGAGAATAATTGTTCCTTCACACCTTATCCTCAAAGATGAGGTGGAAAGAGGTGGAGGAAGAGAAAGATAAGAAGAAAAGAAAAAATAAGAGAGAGAAAATATAAGATGAGATAAATGAGGTGGAAATAAAGTACGGGTATAAAAAATAAGGTGTGTATATCATTGTTTGGAAAAGAAAACATGAAAAGGAAACTACAAAACAGAAAGATACCATAACGTACAGCAAATAAAAAACGAAAGCAAGAAATGGAGGGGAATTGGGTTTAACACCCCAGCCCTTAGGCTTCCCGCCCCACTTAAAGTGGGGAAATTACCGGAAACCCTCAGGATTAATATCGGTAAATGATTTTCCGATACGTATCGGTTTATCATTTACCGATTCGTATTGATATAACAACATCAGATAGGTTTTGAAACATAATTTTCAAAACCCATTTCCCTCCCCAAATCACTCCCTCTTCAAATCTCTCCCAAACTTGCGTTCCACCACTCCAAGCTTCGGTCCCATCATCATCAAAGCTTCCTCAAAGTACCGGAACTCCCATTCCATTACATTCAAAAGGTAAGTTTGATTTTTATTGATTCTCTCACATTGATTGATGATTAGAGGTAGTTGATAGATTATTAGGTGAATGTTGAACACTAGGGTAGTTGATTATTGATTAGAGGTAGGTTTTATTGACTGAAATGGCATGAAACGGTCATGGGCACGAGTGGGTCGTTTCCAGTTCTGGTTTCTGGGTTACTGTAAAATCGGAAAAACATTTTCCGATTCTGTAATGGAAAATGTTTTTCCGATTCTGTAATGGGAAAACATTTCCCGATTGTAAACCAGTTTAAGGCAGTTTAAGCCAGTTTTTTTAAGCCAGTTTTTTTTAGTTTTCCTCCATCTATTGGGTTGAATATTTTGTACAAATTTTCAAATATTTTAGTGTCATGACACTGGGAAAGGGTGTTGATGGTATCGGCTTATTAGAACTAGGGAACTTCCTTAATGTTGCATTTGAGTTATCTAGATTGACAAATTAGAAAGGGTGTTGATGCTATATGAGAGATGTTTGTTTCTATATGAGAGATGTTTGTTGCTATATGAGAGATGTTTGTACAAGTTGTAACTGTTAAAGTTGTTCAAGTTGTAATTTGATGTTAAATTTGTTTGCTTTTCATAGGAGAATGAAGGGCGGGAGGAAGAGGTCTCGATCTTCTACAGTCGATGATGCAGAGGATCGCCACGAGCGCTTGCATGCTTCTACGCGGCGCGGCGACCATCGAGCAGCTAGTCAGGCGGTTGAGGCTTCGGCCCCGTCTCCGTCTGCTACTCCGGCCGGGGCTCCGTCTCCGTGTCCGTCTGCTACAGCTCCGTCAGGTGGTCCATCTGCTACAACTCCGTCAGGTACTCCGGCTGAGCCTCAGCCTCATCCTACTCCGGTCTCTCCGATGGTTGAGTTACCTCTTGAGGAGACATCTGGCGAGCAGTCTTCTTCGGAGCCTAGTGGTGAGGAGTCTGCTTCTGAGGCCAGTGGTGAGGAGGAGGAGCCTCTTATTCTCCAGGAGGAGATTGATGCTGCTGATGTTGTGCCAGAGGGCGGCGCGGATGACGACCTCATCCAGAGGGTGGCACCGTTTCCCGGGGGCCTGAGGATCTTTCGCTTCTTGCGCATTATCCTGACCACAAGGCTCCTTGGACGTGGCAGGAACTTCTTCGCACAGACCCGCGGTACGTGGACCGTCGGACATTGAGGGTGGCCACTGTTGGGGGGAAGGTATGGAACCTCCCCTGTGATGGCGATTCAGAGGCCCACACACATGTGCGACAGCTGCTGCAGCAGACGGGTTTGTATCACCTGCCTTGGTGCGGGTTACCGGAGACAGACCCAGCTGTCATACTGGCCCTTGTTGAGAGATGGCATGAGGAGACGAGTAGCTTCCACATGCCGTTCGGGGAGATGACTATCACCCTGGACGATGTGTCGGCTATTCTCCATCTTCCCACAGGGTCGAGGTTCTACACTCCGGGCAGAGGGGAGCGAGATGAGGTTGCAGCGCTCTGGGCCCAGCTCCTAGGAGGATCTGTTGCTGATTATCTGGCTGAGTTTGAGGCGGCGGGTGGCCAGAACATTCGGTTCATTACTCTGAAGACCATGTACACGTCTGCTATGGATGGTATGTCTTAATAATTACTTTATTAAGTTGTATTTATTTTTAGCGTATTATTAATAACTGTTAACTTAATTCATTTCATTGTAGAGGGACGCTATGAGGATGCTGCTAGGATCTGGCTGGTGAACCAGCTTGGTGCCACCCTCTTTGCCAGCAAGAGTGGTGGTTACCACACTACTGTCTACTGGATCGGGATGCTTGAGGACCTCGGTCGCGTGTCGGAGTACGCGTGGGGTGCGATTGCGCTGGCTTCGTTGTACGAACAGCTGAGTCGTGCTTCCCGCAGGAAGACAGCGCAGATCGGTGGGTTCACCTCCCTCGTGCTGTCATGGGCGTATGAGTACATATCCAGCAGCGTCATTATCAGGACGGAGGTCCCCGGCTACACACAGAACCAGCCTAGGGCGCAGCGGTGGTCCACGTCTCGGATCGCGCATTCCGGACTCGATGAGAGACGAGTCATGCTCGATGAGCTTACAGTGGATGATATCACATGGACCCCTTTTGAGGACCATCGAGATGTTCGACCGCGGGATCCCAGGGCCCTCTATTCCGGCTACATCAGGACACCTTACGGCCGGTCTGTGAGCCGACATCTACCAGAGCGGGTTATGCGCCAGTTTGGCTTCATACAGGACATCCCTCGACACCCCTCTGAGATCCAGACGACGGGGTCCCTTGCTGAGACCACAGATGCTGCCTATGCTGAGTTTGAGCCGCACCTCCGCCCTCAGGGGATACCTGCTACATATCCGGGAGAGGCGATGGAGGGTTACATGAGGTGGTATAGCAGAGTGTCCCATGTGTTCATCATCCCTGAGGATAGGAGGGAGGAGCTTAGTGTCGTGGTAAGTTTGGATTCTAAACTTGTATATTATTTTTTTTTTATTCATTCAATTGTGATTTTTGTTAATTAAATTATTTTTGTATATTATTTTTATGCAGTCTGCCATACGTAGGGGTGTGGAGTTGTTGGAGCAGTCCCTGGAGGTGCCAGGTGCTCTTGCTCCAGGGACACAGCCCCGAATCCTCACGGAGAGGGCGCTCGATCTCTTTCGACGGAGTTCCTTCGTTGGTACCCAAGGAGTTGCCTTTTCTGCTATTCGAGGAGCCGCAGCTGCGGGAGGCAGAGCTCGTGGAGGCAGACCCCGTGGAGGCGGAGCTCGTGGAGGCAGAGCTCGTGGAGAGGGTGATCCTGGAGAGGGTGTTCGTGGAGGTCGAGCGCGTGGACCCAGAGGTCGCAGGGGGCGGGTTGGGGAGAGTGATTTTATTACACTTGTTATGTATATGTTAGGACTTTTTATGTTATGTTATGACTCTTACCTCGTTTTATTTACATGTGTTATATTTTTAATCTTAATATTATGACTCTTATAATGAAAAAAACAGAAACAACGACAACATAAATAATTCAAAGCATGTAGTAATCCATGACAATAAGTTAAACGGTTACAAAACCAAATTAAACATACATAAGCAACACCGAAAACAAAATTATTCCTCTGTGATATCGATGAAGTCATGGGGTCCGCAATCTTTTGGGAATACCTTCACTAGGTTGGGCAATGTTATATTAAGATAACAAACAGTTCCTCTAGGTGCAAACACAGCAACCTGCAAGTGAAATATATACTTTAATTAAACCATGCTTATCTGTCCAAAAAATGAAGCAAGTTTCATGTTTAGGTTTCAGACCTTTTGGAGAACGAGAACAGATCCAACAGTTATGTCATTCGCAAATTCACTGTGAGTAAAGGCCTTGCGATGGATGCTAGCATCAACAGCACCCGTGGGGTCCTAAATGTTTGATATCGTTTGACAAGTAAATAAGAACGGTTAGTCAAGGGGGACCAAAAACAAGGCCTTACAAAAGCAAGGACAAGACATACCTTGAGGGTAACTTTCGCATCTCCAAACTCATTGGGAGTGCAAGATTTGATAACAGCAACAACATTTTCCACCCTCTCAACGTTCGCTGTCAGAGAGCCCAACGGAGTGGCTATTCCCCACTCTTGCAGGGCTGATAGCCAAGCATGTGAGTTGAAATCAGGATCGGTTTCGGTTGATCCATGATCTAGCACACGCCTCACGATTTCTGGGTCGGAATGAGTGGTGTGTTAGGGGTGGATCTACGGGCATACATGGCAGCCTGGATGGCGCCAGCCGGGCCAGGAATGAGAGGACGAGAGCTGCCAGAGTTGTTGCTTTGACCTTTGCAATGGCGGAGGAATGGATTTGGGTCTTGTTCCATTGTGTAGAATGAGGAGTAAGAAGAAGAGTCAAGACACAATAGACAGGAAGATGAGGAATGAAGAGTGAGAAGAAGAGGCAAGACACAACATAGATTTATAGCTCAGGAGTGCGGTCAAAACATTTAAGGTGTACTGGTGGATGGTAGAAGAGTGGTTGGGGCTGGTGGTTGAGAGTAATGTCAGGGTTGGTGGTGGAGGGTAATGAAAATGAAAATGACAAGAGTACATCAAATTAACATTACCAAAAGTACACGCATGAACCTGTCAATCTACGATGATGTCTAGGTTTTCATCATTAACAACAACCTGTGATAAGGGTCACATTCTACCAAATTACAAAGAGTTTACAAATTAATATTACACAATACAAGAACATTCAATCTGTGGTGATGTTCACATAGTTCGCATGACCACTAAAAGCACCAAGCCAAGCTTGGAATTGTGCATCATACATGCCTAAACGTGGACCATATAAATTGCGCCAGTATTTGGAGGCAAGATCAGCGTGCCAATCCCACTGGGGAGCAATAGTCGGCATAGGATGTCCAGGAGTTAATTGGAGCTGCATTTTAGAGAATAACCATAAAATTAGATAACTTCCACATACAAAAATTAATCGACAAGCTAGTATTAGATAACTTCCACATACAAAAATTAATCGACAAGCTAGGCAACTAAAATATTAGTGTATTTGGTCAAAATATACCTGTACCTAGTGATTTATCAGTGGAAAGTATGTGTTATGCTCATCTCGTGGGCCGGCTCCTATCAGTGGAAAGTATGTGTTACAACCCATAGAGGATAAGGATACGAGAACCAATTGGTACTTTGTGGCAACAAGGTATCCCATCTCTGGCAGTTGAAACCATTTGTCAGGGGTGGCCGGGTCACCAATAGGAAGAGTGAGACGATCATGTAAGCCATAAACAACATCTGTGCCCCACATCCTATTATACATTAACACATTGGTCTCAAGTTCTTGTATCAATGTAGCCCTAACCCAAGGCCAACCGTCCTGACCGGCGGAATGCCCCATTAATGCAGCAATGGATCTATAGCCACAGTTACCATCATCCTCAACATCTGTAATTGTGCCAATATATGGATGGAGAAAGGCTGGAAAGTTACACATGAAATGGCTTGTATCAGACTTCTTCACACGCTTCTTCCTCTTTGATGGTTGTGAAGACTTCTTTTCCTCTTTAATCTTCTTGTCAGTAAGTTCAAACGCTGAAGGATCACGAGTCAAGGATCCTATTGCTCGACCCTTGGGTTGTTTGCTCTCCTTCAACTTAGCAGTGTGGTTGGACTTTATCCGAAGCTCAGGAGTACATAATGTACTCCTTTCAGGACAATATATCGCCTGAAGCTTCCTCCTTACCATACTCTGCCGTCCAGTATCCAAAGAATGGAAATAACGTGTCAGTGCCTCAACTTCTAGGTGCATCTCTCCATGGTTTAGTCCGCAAATATCTGAGCTGCCAGTATCTGCAACAGGTACATGCTCCCAACTTAGGCTCTTCCAGAATGGATGAATGACCTCGTACGGAATCCTCTCATAATCTGCAAGTTCACAGACATGTTACATTGAATCCCAAATATAAATAATTGGAAGTAGTTGACAGGAGAGTGGTTGACCGGTAACCTGCAAGTTGACAACCGCAAGGTAGTCCATGAGTCTCTCTCAATAAGCAATCGCATCTGCCGCCGCAGGCTCGCATTCTTGTCAGTTCAGCATCAATGAGTTTCAGGCATTTGATTGACACAAATCCCCTAATATTTGTGTAGAACGGGGTCTTGAAAAGGTGATCAATTTTATTCATACTGCGCTCAAACGATGCTACTATCTCAGTGTGACGATTGGTGGTCAAACTATGCGACGCATCCCATGATGTGGCCAGGTCACCCTTACTGTTCCGCAACATCAACTTCAAGCTGGCATGTGCACCTTCAGCCCTGCAAACCAACAACGCACATGTAAGAATTAATACTGTAATAATCTATGAAATGAAATACATATAACAAGTCATAACATAATTTTTGTACCTATTACTTGTTGTTGTTCCAAAATGCATCACATGATTTGTCCATGCCTTGGAAAATTTCTGCTTGTGGACCAACCATGTAGTAGAACAATAAGTGGCAAATTTCAACTTGTGTTTATGCTTGCACATGTTAAACAATTCAATCCAATGAGCTTCAAATTCTGGAACTGTTGGAGCATCTACCAATTCGGCCCACTTGTCCATAACCTCTTGAGCAAAATCATCCGTGCCAACATACTCTTTGCACTTTGCCAAAACACACTTGTTGATGTGCCACAAGCATAGTAAATGGGTGGTGGTGGGAAGGCTTTGTGAAGCAGCACTCAATAAGGCAAGATCTCTGTCCGTCACAATCACTCTAGGCAACCTGGATTGGTCGAAAATCAGAGACTTCATACACTCCAATGCCCAAATGTAGTCCTCTGTGGTCTCACTGCCAATGTAACAGAATGCTATGGAGTATGTTTTATCCGTGGAGGTCAGGCCAACAATCTCGAGCAAGGGTAGTTTGTATTTGCTGGTCTTGTATGTGCAATCCATGATCACTACATATGGGAATGTGTTGAAAAGTTTGACGGCATTCGGATGAGCCCAAAATATATCTCTAATCACTTCCGATCCGGGTTCATTTCGTTCGAAGTGAACATACTTCTCACCGTCCAACTTCTTCAGCAAGTATTGTATCTCTGTCAGTGACCCACGAACGGATTGTCTGAACCGCTTGCAAACACCATAAATTTGTTGGATGGTAGTCAAGTTTGAAGGATTTTTTTCCTTCAAGGACGCCAACATCTTTCTAGGTGGAACCCAAGTCTTAGCCTGATTTATCACGTCTTCCTTCGCCTCACTATTCAGTCGACCAGCGTAATTGTGGCCAACTAGTGACTCAGCTGCGAGATGGATGTGTCTACCGTCCATCACCTTCAACCACCAACCTTTATCATCTTTCGTACGTCGTCCTTTTAGCCTAAAAGGACAACCTGTCTTTTGTGTTGACGTTCCTTCAACAAGATCCGGTTCTCTGTTGGGAATATACGCACCATGCTTCTCACACCCCAGAATGACATATTCTTTTCTTCCCTTCGCACCACTATCAGACTTTGTTGTCACCAAAACAAAATTATTTGCCATAGAAATGTCGCGAACCCATTTCATAAGATCATCTTTCAAAGGGAAACGCTGTTTCAGGATAAACAAGGCATAATGCATAAAACAAGGCATAAACAAAGCAAACAAAGCATGCAAAAATTTGTGCAATGAGTACCTGATCAGTATGATACAAATGAGAGACATCTATAGATATAATCGGAGGTTCAGCTAGTGATGGTTGCTCCTCTGGATTATCATTTTCCAATCCAGCAGCATGTATCAATTGTGATTCACCAAAGAAAAAGGACTCTGTCATCCCTGGAACAAAAACGGTAAATCAATAACCGACCCTATAACGGTAAATAAAGTTCCGGTACTATAACGGAAGATCATAATCCGATACATTAACGACAATTCATTTACCGATTCAGTTCACGATTCAGCAGCCTAAATTACCAACTTAACTAACTAAACTAACTACTTAAACTAACAACTAACTACTTAAACTAACTATAAATAAAGTACCAAAGCTAACAACACTTACCAGAAGTTAAAAGCTTTCCCTTGGTGGTGGTGGTGTTGGTGGTGGTGGTGGTGGAAATGTGGAGATGGTGGTGGTGGTGGGAAGGTGAAATGTGAGGGAGGAGTGAAGTAATGGTAGAATAAGGTAGTTTGGGCGAGTTATGGGGGGCTGGTGGGGGGTTGTTTGAGGGAGGAGTAATGGTGGAGGGGTTGGTGGAGGGAGGAGTAATGGTGAAAAGGTGATCAAACTGCCAGATTACCAATCGGTAAATGATATACCGATATCAATATAAGAATCGGTTAATGATTAACCGATATTGTTCTTCGTGTTCTGGGTAATGAGATAAAGGTGTTCATACTGAGGAACAATAACGGTAAATGATTTACCGATTGATATTTTTACATCGGCAAATCATTTACCGATGGGTAATTTTGGAATAAAAAAAAATGCTGGGGCGCGTAGCCTAAAGGGTGGGGTGCCAAACCCAAATCCCGAAATGGAGCGGCAACAACAACACATCAAAAACAGAAGAGAGAGCAAGGAAAGAGCAGCAAAAGTAGCCACACGGCGGCAGCATCAATCTGTAACAGAGCCATACAACACCAGCTCATTTGCTCATCGTTGAGTCCACTTCGCTCCCCCCTATTAAGCTGAGACAGCTGTAACTAGCAGCCCCAAGAAACTCTCCCTTCGAATCACTTCCCTGCTCATCGATTTGGCTAATCCCTGTATCTCCTTGTATATATATAAAATATAGTACTTCGATATTATTCAAAAAAATACACAACGGATACAAAAGAGCTAGTGTGTGTATATATATATATATTGAGGGGTCGTCTAAATGACCCATGATAAAGTTTGGATTAAATAACCCATCATTTAATCCAATGGAGATAAGTGAGTTGAAATTTCTATATTTTATTTATTAATTTATTTCAAACTCATTTATCTCAAATGTGATTGGACGATGAGTTATTTAACCTAAATTTTATCATTGGGTCATATATTGATAGCTTTAACTCGATCTACTATTTTCAATTTGAGAGATTCTACATTTTTACAAAGATTTTGCATGTTTTGTAGGCTTAATTGAATAGCCATTGTTTGGTAGCCATTCTTTAAGCTGACCCAAATGACCATCGTTTTCGTCAGCTCATAGAATTTATAGTTAAGTGAACTTCGTGTTGATGGAGACTTAACTTGTCTAACAACTAGCCGGACAAAGGCGAAGTTCATGACAAATTACTTAATAATCTATGGATTGCTCAAGCAAAGTCACTATATTGGACACTATTGAAAAATAGCTAAACAAAGGTTAAACACATTCACTATTGTTAATATTAAATTCTATAAATACCAAGGTTATTAAAACTGGACATGTGATCAACCCGGTGAGGCACTGCTTCACGGTTCACTTGTTCAACCGTAGTTGAACTGCGGTTTGACAAGTATTACTGATTTAAATTAAATAAAATTATTTTAAAATAAGTATATAATTTAGGTGCCCACTAAGGTGGTCAAGTTTTTTTTTTGTCCACCGGTGCACCATATTCATATACTGTTAGATCTGAGAATTTTGGAATATTCTTTTATTGGATGGTTAGGATTGAATGATGATAAAAAGGGTAAAAATGTAAAATTATATTCCTCTTCATTCCAAATACACAGAAAATACCCATAACCCAAGAACCAACCAACCAAAACCCCCATGAAATCAGGCCACTGTAGGACTCGACGGTGCTGCTCATGTCGCTGGTGGTGGGCCGAATCGGGTCGAACTTGGAGAAGCCATGGGAGAGGGGGATCAACTGCTTTTAATTTTTGATTTGTGAAGAGAAGAAGGTGATAGATCTGTCATATGTGCTTGCTTTAGCTTTTTCTGGGTCTCATTTTCTGAGTGCGACAATCCAAGTGGGAAGAGGAGGAAAGGATGGCGGAGCAGCGGAGGAGGATGCATGTCTTCTCCATGGAACCCAAAAGACAGATCTGTTAAACACTTTACATTTTTTAAAATCTGCTAGTTAAACCCCAAATATTGATGCCTTGACCGACATAAAAATTGCGCCTTGATGAAATTGAAGGAGACATGTTCTTTCTGCCCAGGCGAGTGCGAGTATGCAAGCGAACATGGTGTATTGGTGTCATGACTTTAACATGGAATCTGCAACAATATAATCTGGAATCTGCGAGCGAACATGGAAAATATCACTACCGCCATCATCTGTTGGTTTTTTAGTTGACTTGAACATCTTCAACTTTCAACTCAAGTGAGATGAAAAAGGCCATGTGCAGGAGGGTGAGGAAAGTAGGAGGAAGATGGAGAAGAAGAGGGTAAAGTATGAAGTACCCTTGATAAAAAGTCAAATACACCCCTGGTCCACCGGTGGACCAAAAAGAAACTTGACCACCCTAGTGTGCACCTATAATTTATAAGGTAATAATATTGAATACAAAATTAATTATACATGTATGAGTATCCTTATTGAATAAAATCTATTTTTATTAAATTTCATTAAAAAAATATTTTTTCTAATTTTATAAGAATTTTTTTTAATTTAGACTGGTTCAAAATGGTCCTAGCCGGTACAATAACATCGATTTTTTGATCGGATTTCCCCCGGTTGACAGTCGATTCTTTGATCGGATTTCCTCCAGTTATCACCTACTGAATTGGTCATTATTCCTAGTCGGACTGGTATGATTTTATGACTATGATAAATATAGGGTTGATTATTCCTAAACTTAAGCATTGCTCATTTTTTTACATATTGTTCTTATAAGACTTTGAGATATTCTCTCTAATCTTGAGCTGATGTGAATGTCGGAGTGTCTTTTACAGATATATCCCCATGCATGGTGGATTCACACTTCTCTGCCACATCTCTGTCTGGGTCTCCACTGTGCACCACCAAACTTGAACCACAGAAACTCATCCCCCATTGTGGATTCACAGTTGGTTTGCTAGTAACTGCCGACGAAGTTAATCATTGCTAGATTATAGACAGGAAATGTCATCCCTAATGTATCGATGATGTTCTAAAAAAACCATATAGAATAATTACCAACTAGACCAATACTGAAGATATGACGGTCGTCACATTCCGTCGAAAAAGTATATAGTTGTCGATGATTTTTTGCCTTTACTGACAATAAGTCATAGGTAGAGATGCATTTTCTTGTAGTGGAGAACATTGTGAATGCAAAACATTGAGGATTTTAAATTGTAGAATGTGCTTCTTTGGTGTGTGAAACAATGCAAATCAATAACTTCTCGAATGCAAAACATAATCTCAAAGCTCAGATATCTCTGAGCAATGAAAGAATAAATTAAATGAGAAAATATTCCACATAATTCATAAGCTACACAAAGAAATGAAGCTTATTGTAATATATCTCATTTAAATCTTCGTCTATTTTCTCATTTAACTTTGTACTACCTAAAATTTTGGTATTTGGTTATCAGCAGGATTTGAAGTTTGTACCTCATATATTGAGTTCCAACGAAAACCGTTTACGAAAGTGTTTGATGGCACAATACGAAGTTTATTGCTAAGTTTTTTTTCTCTTTTTATTGACTATTGATTTCAAATCTTATCTCATTAATACCTATTATATTCGTTGAATTCGTGACTCGTGAGTTCAATCTTTCGATCGCCATATATAATTGCTCTTTTCCATTATTCTCTTTCTCACCCTAACTAAAGAAATTGCATCAGAGTTCAATTTCGAATAATTGTTTCCCTCATTTTTCTTTTCAACCAAACATAGCAAAAATGGAGGGATGGTAGCCGACAATCATAAAATTGGGTGGGGATTTTACAACAGCAGAAGGTGGCTATGGAAACTTTGAATCCTGGGAACCTAAAGAACCAGTTTTGCTCTTGATTTTGTATTCTTGATGTTGGAAAAGAAGAGGGGGAAAGGAACGAGAAGAGATAGTGATGATTAATTGATTGTGTCCTTTTGGTTTGACGCAAATAACAAACCAAACCCATGTGAGTTACTTTTTCCGTTTAGCTAAAGTAATTTTTATTCATGAATGATGGCTCTTTCTTTACTAGCTTGGTAGGATTGGCTTTTCCTCTTTTCTTAGCTGCTTCCTTGAATCAAAAAAGCTTAGTAGGATTGGATTCTTAACAAAAGCAAAAGTGATTAGAAACGTCATAACATTAACATTGACTAAAAAAGCAAGAGATCAACATGATTAGTATGATAGAATATATATATATATATATATATATATATATATATCAAAAGTAGTAGAATGGAAAGAAATAAAATTACAATAAACTCAAAGGCATGAAGATAAATAAATTGAAACAACATAATTGCTGGCAATTTGGTTGGGTAACTTTTCATGAATTGTTGAGCTCTTTGTGGCATATAATTGTCTGCATGCATTGAATCTTCATCAACTTGCACCTAGAAGCCACCATATATTTAGCTGCATAAAATTTTATTTAATATTATTTCATGAACTTAAAGAGAGGGTTTTTTCTGGTAAGATTTTAACGAGACATGGTTTCTTTAATCCGTCTTCATGGAGGTGGTGGTGGGTGTGGGCTCGTTGCTAGTAGCAATACATTGTTGATTCTATGTATTTTACTTTTTAGCTTCCTTTTCATATTTCTTCTATTTGTATAAGGTTGAAGTAACCCTTGTACTCCATTTCAATATATTTATATGACTTATAAAAAAAATAAACAGCCAAGCCCAATACAAGTGGCCTTTCCCTTTGTAATAAAATATAATAAACAAACAGCACAAGCTTTTTGCAACTTTTTTGAACAGTAAACCTCGGCATATATTCTTCATTCACTACAGCCAAACAAGCCTATATACCAACACTACATAGTAGACAATGAGGACAAAAGCACCTAATCTTAAGACAATTCACTACACCATCAAAACAGTATTAGTTTGATTATTTAAGTGTTATATGTTTCATTCTTTTAATGAAGTGTTCAATTTCAAAACTTCAATAAAAAAAATCAGTTATATATAAGAACTCTGGAATATGAATGTTCTGAATTCGAATATGGCTGTCTCGTGCGGAGAATATCTATATTACAAATGAAAAAAAACATTATAATTGTTTCTCAGATTATAAAAAAAAAAAAGTTATCAGCATCTTCCATATCCATATATATAATTGAGTCAATTCAATCCACCTTAGAAAAGTTTCATATGCCATGCAATAATTCTAGTCATTGAGGATTAGGTGAGAGTGAGTTGCCATAGGGCCGCACACTACTTCTTTGTGTCACCTTAGCTCTCTCTATATATTGTAGTGTAATTCTAAGCCTATCCATCCATCTTCTAAACTTTCAATTCAATTAGCAAAATGGCACTTTCTTCTTCTTCATCATCTTCTGCAGCCAATATCTTTGTGTTGTCTTTGTTCATGTTGTTTCTTATAGGGAGTTCTAATTCTGCTCAACTTTCTGAGAACTTCTATGTTAAGAAGTGTCCCAGTGTTTTCAATGCTGTGAAATCTGTTGTTCATTCTGCTGTGGCTAAAGAAGCACGCATGGGAGGCTCTCTCCTTCGCCTCTTCTTCCATGACTGCTTTGTCAATGTAAATTTTGCTGTAACTCTAAGTTCTGAAGCTTTTTTATTTTTCTGAAGTTATATATATATATATATATATATATATATATACTAAGGCTATATATAATCTTTGCTCAAGAGTAATTGTTTAGCTCCATTGGGTTAATTACATATAATATAATTGAAACAAAACTTCATTTTTGTGCATATTTTTTTAAAAAATTAGGAACATTTATCCCTTAATGATCATATGGCATGTGGTTTTGAATTACAATCACTGCAACAAAACATAGGATCGACGGTTATGGTATTTAGTCGTTGCAACCGCCTCTAAGTGCAACTAGCGGCGGTTGAACATGCACCGTGAAATTTACAGTTGCTATGCATCCTACTACCATCAGTTTTGAACAATCGCCGCGAGTTGCATGGTCACACTAGCGACGGGCAGGCAGTTATAACCGCCTCTAATCTACTGCATGACCTAGTTTTTCTTTGTAAGATGACTAAAGGCGATTTAAATTACTGCTAGTTTAATCTCAATTTTTGGATGATTAACGGTGATTCTAATTGTTGTTGGTCTATAAATTATCTCAATTTTTGGATGATTAAAGGTGATTCTATTAATTGTTGTTGGTCTATAACTTTTATTATTGGATCACTATATACTATTTTAAAATTTTGTAACATAATTTTTTTTTATCTAAATGTGCTCTATAGATAAGGAAAAAGAACAAAGAATATATAATTGATGTGAGGACTTAAAGACCAATCATGTGGCGTGTTCTAGTGCAACTATTACAATTTTTGTTGTATCGTGGTGGTTGGTATAATGGTATTGCATTACAAATTTTTATTTTTTCTGTAATTTTCAAACACAATATAATCGTAATGTGATGTGATTGTCACCGTAATATTGTGAGAATATCACGCATTATTTGCAATTTGAACGTATCCTTGCAATTTGAAAAATGTGTCCTTCACATATTTTTTCCTTTAAGAACTTTAATTAATTAAGCAATCTTTCTAAATTAAAAATACATATTTGTTATCTTATGTTCTTTAATGAAGTTATACTATTCAACCCTATATACGTGTTTTCCTTTCTTTCCTATCTCTTTCACAAGTCTTATTATTGAATGATGTGACACTGCCAATAATAGCATATTCTATGTGTAATAGAAAGTGAAGTAAAATGACCTTAGCCAATGGCTCTATCATATGCAGTTATGAACCCTTCTTTTATGGCACATATTGGAATTTCAGCCCACAGTCCATAGGCTCGAATCCGTGTATCTGGTGATATTTAAAACTTCATATTGGAATTTAAGTCACTATATAACCATATATTATATTATATTATATATTACAATAAATTCAAAGTGTTTAACCCTCAAAGGACAGATTCCTAAACCTCTCATCCTCAACTCATATGTTCCTTAACTTCTAACACTTGAACCATCATTTGAAACATTTTCAATTTAATTAAAAACAAAGTAAAATTGGAAAATAATTGATTGTTTATGAGTTGGAGTACAATTTGCACTCAGTTAAATAAACTTGGTTTATGGGTTTTCGTAAATTTAATGTTGATATATATATATTTTGATGTCTAAAATACTTCTAGTTCCATAACTCATTAAAGGTTTGGTGCTGCTTGGAAAACAGGGTTGTGATGGATCAGTACTACTTGATGACACTTCCTCCTTCAAAGGAGAGAAGACTGCACCTCCCAACAGCAATTCTCTGAGAGGCTTTGATGTCATTGATGCCATAAAGTCTAAGGTGGAGGCAGTGTGCCCTGGTGTGGTTTCATGTGCTGATGTTGTTGCCATTGCTGCTCGTGACTCTGTTGCCATTGTAAGTTCAACACCATACTAAATATGCTTAACAAAATTGAGAACTAGCTGCTTTGCTTAAAGGTCCTTAAGTATGTATTCATTTTAATGGATAACTAATAACTCGCTTAAAGACAGTTATTAAGATATTAAAAAATGTAAAGAATAGTATAATATATTCATTATAAAATTAATTTTTTTTCATTCTTAAATCTTTGGCAAATGTTTTAAAGGAACTCTCATTAACCAACAAAATTTTGGCCTACTGGTAGACGAGCTAAACCCCTATAAAGGTGATTGATGATACAAGTTTGAATTTGAAAAAGTCATTTATTGAAAGAATTTTTAACAGTTTTTCAAACCGAATTAGTCTTTTCTTTGAAGAGGGTGATATGATATACCTGTCCAAGACAAAAAGATGGGCTCTCTTTAGGATTTTTTATTTAAATTTGGTACACAGAGTTCTCAAAAATACATTTTTAACATGCTTGACTCTGTTTTTCTATCAGAATCAATTATGGCACACATATATTACTCACAAAAACTTGTCTTTATAATCAATTTTAACTCTTTTTTAATGTCATCATTGTATGTTGCAGCTTGGAGGGCCATATTGGAAGGTTAAACTTGGAAGAAGGGATTCCAAGACAGCCAGCTTCAACGCTGCAAACAGTGGTGTGATCCCATCTCCCTTTTCTTCCCTCAGCGATCTCATCTCAAAGTTTCAAGCTCAAGGCCTCTCTACCAAAGACATGGTTGCTTTATCTGGTATGTGTCATTTTCTCTCTTAATCATAAATTTTACTCGTTCTCTCTTATTCTCTGGTCCATTATGGATTTGTAAAATTTTTTTTTATAGGCAAATGGTAGTGGTTTGTTGTTAGAGCATCTCTAATGCTAGTTCTTATTTTTTAACACTATTCATGTGGGCCCATAATGCTACATGTGCTTAAGCAACTCTGAAGCGATTTTGCTAACCATGAGTCATTAGTTCTTATCACTATTCATTTGGTCTCACTAATCACATTAAATAAGAACTAAGAACCTTGCATTGAAGATGCTTTTAGTAAGTTAGAAAATCCCTTTAAATTTCCCTTTCAGGATTCGAATCCTGGATCTTCCCCTCCCCAACCTTTATGTCTCTAGCTCTTACCACTTGAGCTAACCCTCCGGAACATTATGAATTTATAATTATGCTACATTTTCCTGTTATTGAGATGACACATTCTTGAACATCACAGATCTGTATATGTTTAATTAATAATGTGTCTTTTTGTCAATGGTTTAATTAATAATGTGGTGGAATTGGATGTGACATTTAAACAACCACGTACACTGCATGCCATGCTCTTATTCTAAGCTAAAAGCCTAACTTTTACAGAGAAAACAAAAAAATGTAAAGTGAAAGGGAAATCATGTTTACCCAACCGATATTATAGATGACATTGTTGACTTTTAGTTTTCTCTTAATACTTTTCTACGGTTAAAAAACAGGAATACCATTTAATTCTCACTTTCAGTCACTACTTTGTCTCAAGAGTGATTTGTTATTGACAGTAAATTCATATAACATCATATCATATATTATTATATTATATATACACCACTTTTCTCACTTTTCTAACTTTCTGTTATATTTTTTCTTTTTTTCACTCCTTTTAATGTAACAAATTTTAACGGTTTGATCAACAATGGACAAACTGAAACTACCTTAGTTAAGCCATATGTTGTTAGTGAAACATATGAGCCGTCCAATCTTAATTGAAGAACTCGAATTACTTGAATATGTGAATTTAGAATTACTGGGATGGGAGGTCATAGTCATGTAGATTAATTCAAATGTTTACTTTTTGATTTCAGGAGCCCACACAATTGGCAAGGCCAAGTGCTCTACCTTCAGACAACACGTATACAATGAGACCAACAACATCAACAGTTTATTTGCCAAGGCAAGGCAGAGGAATTGTCCAAGGACTAGTGGCACTATAAGAGACAACAATGTAGCTGTGCTAGACTTCAAAACCCCAAACCAATTTGACAACTTGTACTACAAGAACCTCATCAACAAAAAGGGGCTCCTTCATTCTGACCAGGTTCTATTCAGTGGAGGATCCACAGATTCACTTGTTAGAACTTACAGCAACAATCAAAAGGCCTTTGAAAATGACTTTGTTAATGCAATGATTAAGATGGGGAACAACAAGCCTTTAACTGGGTCAAATGGGCAGATTAGGAAGCATTGCAGAAGAGCAAATTAGAGGAGGAAAATCAAGTCAATTGTGTGTGTTTCTTGGTATATATATGCCCCAAAAGTGGTGGTGTTCTTTGGTTAGTTGATGTGTTTATGTGTTTTCTCACGCCTTGGGAAAAAAATGGTGTTTTCCTCTTGGTGTATAAAATGTTTTGGTGTTTAGTTCAATTTGATTTTTAGTCAGGTTATTTGTAAGGAATAAATTGCAAAGTAATGCCTTGACAGAAACTGTCATTATGGATGTGTTTACTGTTGTACCCACAAGTTGAATTGAATAGATATTTCTTTAAAGGTTAAATTGCAACTTTAGTCTCACATTTACAAAAATCACGATTTTAGTCCCTCACCTAATTTAATTATAAGAATAGTCCCTCACGTTCCCTCCCGTTTGCAGTGTTATCCTTTCATCTAATTTTTAACGAAGAAGGCTTATGTGGTAACGCACATGCCTCTCACGTGACCGAGAAAAATGGTTTCACTGCACTTTTGGTCCCCTACTTATACACATTGTGTTGTTTTGGTCCTTAAAGTTCAAAAGTCACATTAACATTAATAAAAAACAAAAAAAATAGAAATTAATGACTTTTCATCTTCTTTAAAAATTGCATTCAAATTAAAATTTATTTCATTATTCCTGATTATGATTTTATAAATTATTTATTTAAATTCTTATTTAGTAATGTTTTGATAACAATCATAATTATTTCGCTTTCCATCCTATTTAATTTAAATTTAAATTATTTATTTATAATCCTCCATTTTTTTCTCGATATTTTTTGTATTAGGTTGAATGCACTAATTAAAGATATTTTTATTATTCTATAAAATATAAACAAATAAGCACATATATTTTTAATTATTTAAAATTAAAATTTATTTTACTATGCCAAATTATTTATAAATATGTAATTAAATTTTAAGAAAATAAATACTCATCATTTTCTATATTTTTTTTAATTAATTTGAATGCAATTTTTGAACTTTAAGGACCAAAACTGCATAATCTTCCATCCTTTATTTCTAAATCCCGGTTACTGTTCACCGGGGAAATTTTTTTTTTTGGGTAACTGCTATTTTCATTTCAAAGATGGTGGGCCTTATCTTATGCAAAATTCAAGTTTTGGCCCCAATTAAAATACATCATCACCCTAACCGATTGACGTCTTTTGCTGCTGCTTCTTCCTCTTCGTCATCACCTTCGTCCTCCTACCCTCACAGATGTGTTCAGTGGCCATGGCAGTCCTAAAGTTTGCGTCAGTGGTGCAGAGTGACGTTTTTTGCTTGACTTCTTCTGCAGGAGTCTCAAAGAAAGGGCATCATATATACAACCTCCATTCTTCAATTTTGTGGATGCTCGATGGTCATCATCTGACCTCATGGTGCCAGATATGACGAAATCACCGGCCAGAACTACAACTCTACCTGGTTGTTATCATCTTACCTCATGCTGCCAAAACCAATTGTTAAATTTTCTTTATAGATTGTTGCCCGTAAGCAACAAATTTCTCCTATAAATTCACTCACCTTGGTATGCCTGTTGTTGTGCACTTTCAGATTTCAGATTTCAGATTTCATATGATCTGAACTTTTCTTTAATTTAGAAACCTGTTATTCCAAATTGGTGAGAACCCAAGATTCAGTTTTTCTTTAGAGTTGGTGCAAACTGAAAAGAAGTTCTTCTATTTTTACTAATATTATCTCCCTTTCTTCCGATTTTTTACTGATTTCAATTTTTCCATATTTTTTCTTTGATTTTTCTATGATTCCATGATGTTTGGTTCAATAAAAGCATGGAGGGTGCTTGTGAAGTTTGGAGCTGAAATTCAAATTGTAAAGGGCAGTCTCAACTGAAGGTATGGGTTTCAATGTATTTTTTAAGTTTGGATTTTCTATAAATACTGGCCAAATGGTGTTGGTCATTCCCATTCCCATTCCCATTAAGCCAAAAATCATACCAAAAGCTTGTGTTGAAAAGCTGGGGAAAAAAAGATAGCATGTTATTCAGAAACATCTTCTATTGTTTATATCTCTGTTTGGTGGAGTAAGTATGTGAATGCATTTTTTTTTTTTTCATATAGGAACAAAACTTGATGGTGCTCCAATGAGGAAAAGATCTATTGATTGTCTAAGAGAGCATGTTTAGACTTGATGTCCAGGTATATATTTTGTTCTTTTTGGATTTTATGTTTGGGTTTCCATTTTAGTTAATGAATTTATATAGAGCCATAGCTGGTCAAGATGAATTTCATCCCAAAAATTTCCTTTGAGACTGTTTTATTTGAATTGTTTTTTTTCCAGATTATAACAGAAGAAATAGACTTGATAGCCGAAAGGTGCATTGTTGCTCATGATAGTGGGAGAGAATTTGTCACCAACTTGGTTGGAAGTGCAATGCCCGGTGGTAAAAGCCCAAGAGGGAAAGCATGGTGTCTAAACAATGCAAACATGTATGTTATCTCTCCCTGACAGATTTTGATAGAATGATTTTTCAAAGAGAATTTTTAGTGATACCCATCACCCAATCTTGATGGCATTAGGTGGTATGGTTTTTATTCATGTTTTATGTGGCATCTATCAATTGTCTATGTCATTATTCTCATCCTTTATATTATAAGAATCATGTAAGGTTAATACACTAAGTATAATAACAATATTTTTTGTTGAGAGATATCTCTGTCTAGCACAAGAACAGAAAAATATTAAAACGGTGTTGAGCTGCACTGTCGGGGTCGCGGCGAAAAATAATATAAAATGATATGTAGAGCCACCACCAATTTATTAAGGGAAATTGGAACCCTAAAGAATAAATATAAACTGGTCTGCGATTAGAGTTCTAAATTCGGGAGTCACTTACATGTGGGGAAGGTTTTAGCACCCCACGATGTCCGTTTAGAAAAACGGTACCTCTAATTAATTGTGCAAAATCTAAAATTATTTAATTTACCCCAAGAAGAGAACTTCAATCTTATTTAATTTTATTAATAAAAGGGAAAAAAGGCTATGTAGAAATTTGGCCTGACAAACTTTGAAGTTTGCGCCTACGTATCCCCCAATGTGCAATGAGGCAGGGGCGGAGGCAGGAATTCATTTCTAGGGGGGCTAAGATTGAATATCATAAAAAAAGCTAAACATCACCAATAATACAGATGTGTGTGTGTGGAGGAAGGAGATGATAGACATTCACATTTTTATGATAGTATTGAGAGAGAATCATCGAGATGAGAAGAGTGAAAAAATGAGAGATATACTATATAATATGTGACAGAAAATTCAAAAAGATATAAAAATAAAAAAATGTGTAAAAATGCGATCAAGGAAAGAAATTTGTAAATGAATTATTACTTTTTTTATTTGCGTATTGTTCTTATTTTAAAAGTTGAAATAAATGCAGATTATTACTCTTTATTTAAATCTTTTCATATTTGAAAAACGTTACAATTTATTAGTTTAAAGTATTTCACAGTTTATTTATAAACTACTTCTACTTTTTATTAGATTAAAATACTAACTTTAAAATTTAAAGTAGAGTAACACTTTAATGGTGATTAGGCATTGTAGGGATATAGGGCACTGTTTTAAAAAATAGTTAAAAATATAGTAATATAAGATAGGTACATAAATTTCTCAGAAATAACACAAAACATTAATTTTATTTCCACTACACAAATGAAATGAGTATGTAAAAAAATAGTTGAAACTTTCTCTTATTTTAATAAAATGGGTATGACATAGTTTGTTTTGGGTAAGCCAATGATACATTACAATTAGGCATAAAGGGTGCCCACCCATAGTTTACAAGAAAAGAAAAGGGATGGGAAGAAGCAATAAAAAACAACATATGAAAAGCCAAATTAAAAGAAAAGAAAAAAAAAGCTGCAAACAGAGAGCAACGCACAGGCCAGAACAGAGCCAAAGTAATTAATGTATCCTGGAGACATAGTATAGAAAAATGGGTATGACATAGTATAGAAAAAAGAAAAACTTGGGAGCTTGGGGGTGCTAAGCCACAGTAAGCACCCCCTGTGGCTCCGCCACTGCAATGAGGTCTTCAAGGCAACGTAGTTCTTGAAGTTTTTTTGGTTGGTTTGTGTTTTTTAATTTTAAAAAGGTTTGATATATATTTTCTGATATCTTAATTTTTGTCGAAAATAAATAATTTAAATCGGTAAGTGTATATTATTATATGTAAAAACAACCAAACCATTAGAAAATGGTTTCAAAATTATTTTTTGTGAGATAGTGTTTTGATAAATTACAAGTGCAGAAATAAAAAGAAACAGGTCCACGGCATATATAAATTTGCAAGGAATATATTATTTTAAGTATAGATTATCCTTTCTAAAAAAAAAGTAATCCTGTTGAAAAGAAAATAAGGAAAAACGCATACAGGAAAACGGTAAGAAGCAAAGGGACAGAAAAACATGACAACGAGGATCGAAAATGGAAGTCGACGGCAACACGGTGGAAATTGGCATTCACAGTACCAAATTTTTAATCATCTCAATGTCCTTTTTAATAATTAAAGAAAAAAACATTTGTAGGTTCACATAGAAGGCAAAGATAAAATAAAGGGAGACCATATAGTTTGCGATATTTACCTTCCAGCACCCAAACGATTCACGATAGGGAAGAAGAAAAAATAATTTTCCTTTTAATCACAAACAGATCAGATTAAGACAAACAGATATCTTTATCGATTTGCAAAAGGGAAAGCATAGTGCATATAAAAGAGACAGCTTTGTAAATAACGGGTATTAGTAATAACATGTTATCTAACAAAGAGGAGTCAAACTTAAACCCACTCTCACACTCTTGTGTTTTAGAGTTGTAGTTCAAAGATGAAAATACAACCCCAAAAATGATCACTTTGTTTCTGCCTCTCTCTCAACCTGATCTCACCACCAAACCTTCCCCTCTATTTATAGCTGCATGTCTAGGGTTTCTTGTTCACCACTTTTAGAATATTCTTGGGAATCATTCCTCACCATTCTTGGAGAGGAAGAAAAGCCCATCTAGAATAATCTAATTAATTTTTGGTATTTATTACTTATTTTCGTTTTTAATTAATTAATTAATATTACAATTCTGAAAATTTTAATTAACTATTATAAATATAATTTTGAAGGCTAATTAAATTAATTTTATTAAAAGTAGGACAAAATTGGGTGCTGACATGCACCAAAAAGGAGAAATATTGGCAAAGTGTTGAGCAAAAAGTTTTCTAGAAATGGATATGAGGCAATTGAATAGGTGTGTTTTTTGAACTATCTTTCTTTTCCAAAGGATAGGATATATGTGCAGTTGGATAAAAACATTAGCCTTCATGTAGTACTGATTGGTATGTACTCTTTTCATTCATATTGTGACACTTACTCATGGGGCCCTGCTGAATAAATTAGAACTTGACGGCTAATCCACCTTTTCCATGGTGCTGACTATTGTTAAAGTAGTTTATTAGTGGAGCATGATGCTTACATTTTCTTTTATTCTGGTTTTTCATTATCTGCTCATGATATTGGTCTTTGCATTGTTTTGTAATTAAATTGTTGCCCTCATCTGCCTATAGATACTTGTGGCTTTTTCGGTGTCAAACTGCTTAAACTCAGTCATGTGTATGGTCAAAGTTATGTTCGTCTGATGTGAATATACTCAATATAGTTTCTGCTTCCATGAGCTGCTGGATATGAATAAAGCTACACCTTAATATCTCCACTTTCAGTCTATTTTTCCTTGTGTGTTGGTTGACACTTGACATAGCATATCATATGGTTTGTACGGAGAAAATCGACTTATGATTTTAATTTTTGTTCAGAGTATATTATCGGTCTCAAATGCTTCCATGATGAATATGTATCACTTGAGAAACTAATGCCAATCATTTGTAATGTCCGAACTGAAATTACTCACAATTCTTTTTTATATATCATTGATTTGTACTTTCTTTTTTTATTTTTCAATAGGGGATTCCAGCTGAGGTTGCATCATTTGTTTGTAAGAATGGGAAAGCTACATGGATCTTAATTGGTCCATCTGGAAAAAAGACAGTTTCAGATACTTGCACCTGAAAAACCCAAGAAAGTGGTAAAAAAGTTTACATCATTTTTTTATTATGGGTGTTGCATGATGTTTTTGGGGGTGATTATGTAATCTTCAATACATTTTGTATCACAGGGCAGTGGTAGACTTATATGAATTTGTCTATAGGCATAGATGGAGTTTTTTGCACTGGATCGGATGTGTTTCTCTGCACAAATAATGGTGTAGGGCTGCCATATATTTTAATTAACTGATATTGGTTTCAATAAATGTACACAACTTGAAACTTCAAGCCAATCAAGGGCTTTATGCCTTCCGTTACCATTTGACATTTAGTTTTAATTCTATAAATTGTAAGAGTTGAATAAAACCATCACCTTGGGTATGATATTCCCTAATCAAATGAGATGATAATGATATTCGACATAGGAATTTTCAAATTGAGTTGTAGAGTATTCTTTCATTAAAACAAAAGTAACTACATATATTCTAAAAGATTT
This sequence comes from Lotus japonicus, assembly GCF_012489685.1. Lineage (NCBI taxonomy): Eukaryota > Viridiplantae > Streptophyta > Magnoliopsida > Fabales > Fabaceae > Lotus > Lotus japonicus. The sequence continues at coordinate 16,943,231 of NC_080041.1, read as the reverse complement.
AAAAATTAAAATACAGTGCACGAGAATGGACATTTAGCATTTGATTATGAGATTAATGGAAATGAACTGTTACAGTAAAGAGTTTTTACCCTGATATACAATCACATTATGTCACATAAAATCAAGCGATTAAATTATGATTTGGTATAGCTTATATAAAATTTAATGAGTCATAAAACCATATAAAATTACGTATGAAGGCTCTGTGCATCGCACGGGTCTCAATCCTAGTGTGTAAAAAGTAGGTGATCAAAAGTGCAGTTAAACCATTTTTCTTGGTCACATGAGAGGCATGTGCGTTGTCACATAAGCCTTCTCCGTTAATAATTAGACAGAAGGACTAACGTTGTAAACAGGAGAGAACGTTAGGGACTAGTCTTGTAATTAAATTAGGTGAGAGACTAAAATCGTGGTTTATGCCAATGTCAGGGATTAAATTTGCAATTAAGCCTTTTTAAATAGCTTTTGGCATTGAATTCATTAACAGACCACAATGCTATATTTTTTTTTGAACATGAATTGAAATAATATTAAGAAATGGGCATAGAAGCCAAAACGTCATCATGCAGTAAAGGAAGAAGACCCGAAGGCCCGTCCTCTACCCAAACAACATCGTTAAGTGAGGAGGCATGCTGGGCCATATAATGAGCACAAGCATTCCCCTCTCTACAAGTAAAAGAAAGATCAACATGATCAAAGTAACCACAAAGTTTAAAACAATCCTGAACAATCATAGCCAAATAAGAGTCACCCTCACGTCGGCGCCATGCTTGGTGAAGTTGCAAGGAGTCCACTTCGAATTGGATGCGCCTAAAGCCAAGTTGGCTTAATTTCATTTTTTTTAATAACTGGGAGGGCAAAAGCGCAAAGAAAAAGAAAAAACAAATCACACCATATTCTGGGCAGGTGAACCCCAACTACATCATTCATAAGAAAAGATATCGTATCAGGGAAGGAGGGACACTACTACAATAAAAACAACTTCTCGTGTTTTGACTCAAGCTAGCAAGATGATCTCCACCACAACCATTTGCCTCATGGTAGACATGCTGAAAACTGATCACATTAGCAACACAGGCTAGCTCAACAATATGCTTGATAAGATCAGCACAAGGATGAACATATGAGCATCTAACTGTGATAAGGTTGGGAGATATCTTGGAGTCCATCTCAACAAGGATCCGAGATCCCGAGCAGGTTTGAGGGAATACTCACCCTCCTTTTAAAGGCCCCCACAATTCGGCTCTTAAAATGCTACATAAACCCATATTACAATAGAAACCTTTAATAACTCTTCCTTGGTCATCTCTAACCAAACCAAATTAAGCCTAGGTCTGATACTTGGAGGCTTAATTTCATTTTGTTCTCTTGAATATTGCATTTGTGCATTTTTTATCCCTATCTTTTTTAGCAAATCAAACTCTTCATTAAATAAATTTGGCCATGTCATCTAGTAGTTCCCAGAGGTTGGGGTTTGAAATGTCAAACTCAGATGTGTAGAGTATATAATCCCAAATTTTGAAAATCAACAGAGTTTGGAACGTCTAACTGATTACTCAATCAATGAAGAACAAAAACCTTGAGTTTTGAGGCATGAAGAGCAAAGGAGATTAAAATAAGTTGAGTTTTGAAGTATATATGTTGGATCTGCCATTGAAGAGGCACAGATGAATGCAAGAAAGAAATGCTTCAGATCAGAGATTACAGAGAAAGCATTAAAACTTCTGATATCATACCAAAGAAACTAATGTTTAAAGAAAGAATTCAGAGAAGAGAAAACTGAAATTTATTCATTGAAGGAGTGAATACAATAGACTACATCAATGCTTAAATACATTATACATGATCACAAAGCTATCCATCAAGCTCTCTAACCGATGTTAACCAATTCCTAGCAACTCTAAGAGAGGTAAGTCTTGGCATCATCATGAGGAAAAAGGTAAAATAGGAAGTGTTGTTCCTTTGTTATAGTTGACTGCATTTTAGCTGATGTATCGTGTGTGCCAAGATGTTGGACAAGATGTTGTAATATCGTGCTATGACATTTGTCCCTGTGAATCGTTCTGTTACTTGGAAGATTTTGTGAAGCTTTGTATTGATTACGTAGTGATCAAGTTAGGGTTATTGTGGAAGCTTTTGTGCACCGTCAAGGGAGATATCATGTGTTGTCAAACCCGGTTCAAAGGGGTTTGATTTGGAGTTAATTGTGGAATTTTTTGTCTGCACCTTAAAACACGACTTGAAGATTCTCTGCAGATTTGTTACTGGTTTGTTACTGAAACAACTTCCTGTAATTGTGTATGGACTCTGTGTGCTTTCAAGCCCATCGAAGACAAGGCCTGAAAGACAATTACTTATGAAGACCCAAGACCTAGTTGTTAGGTGTGCTTCGTGTGTTTTTTATTAGGGTTTTATTGAGTTCATACTGAGTGTTCTTTTAGCAGCTTTATGGCATTGTTGTAAGCTAAGAGTTGTGTTAGTTGTGTGATCTTGAGATCTGCCTTTGTGCTCTTGTTAGAGTTCAATCACTGTGGCAGTGATTGAGAGTGAGAAAGTGAGAGGGGCTAGGGAGGATTAAGTAATAAGCCACGGGTTGAGATAGGTAGAAAATGTAGTTGAACTGGGGCAGTTCTGTTGAGACCTTTGTATACAATTTCTCTATAATAGTGGATTATCTTTCTCGGGTGAAAACCCTCAAGACGTAGGTGATATTGCACCGAAATGAGTTAACAATCTCTTGTGTGATTTTAGTATTTCTGTCCTTTAAACTTGTTTAATTGTTTGTTGTGAATTGTGTAATGTTATACAAGATGTCTTAGACATCTGGTAGAACATCTGTCGTACGGTTGCCAGAATTTCAATTGGCATCAGAGCAGGCACCATGTTCTGTTTGGGTGAGATCTAGGAAACTACTTCTGGTATTATGAACAACAGCAAGGAATGAAGATCTGTTCATAGGCCACAAATCTTGGATGGTACCAACTATGACTACTGAAAAGCACGCATGATTGCATTTTTAGATCGATTGATAGCAAGACCTGAAAATCTATTGTCAAAGGCTGGAAGCATCCTATGAAAAGTGACAAAGAAGGAACCTCAACTACTGAACCGAAGCCTGAGGAAGAATGGACCAAGGAAGAAGATGATGAAGAAAGATCCTAAATCTATTAGCACACTTAGTTCTATTAGCACACTTAGTTCTATTTGAAGAAAGATTGCTAAGAATATATTTGAATATTGCTTCGCGTGAACAAGTTTCTTAGGCGACATCTTTCAATCTTCAGCCTCTTTATATACTCCAAGGATTAGGGTTGGAACGTTGCATGGAGATGCTACCGTTGGAGGGCAGATCTGGAATTTCCAGGTTCTGCTGTGGCTGAATCAGTTAGGTAAGGTTGTCAGGAATGATACAATTGCTTTTGTACTTTGGATAGCGACATGACCTTTATCCTTGTTGACTTCTGATCAGAGTGATGTTTCATCTTGGAACTTGTGAAGCTTGGTGATCAGAGTCAGAGGGAAGCTTGGATCCTCTGACCTTTGTACCTTCTGCTTCTGGACGCAGAGGAGAAGTACTTGGTCTTCAGAGCTAGCTTACTCTTGGACTTCAGAGTCTTCACTACTCAGCTTTTGGACTTTCAGAGCTTATGATCCTTCAGAGCTTCTGATCATTCAGAGCGTCTGATCCTTCAGAGCTTCTGATCCTTCAGAGCTTCTAGTGAGCTGAATCCATATCAGAGCTTTATAATCTTCAGATCTTCTGAAGCTTGATCTACTGTTCAGATTGAACATAGTACGTGCGAAAGCATTGCAGAGGTTACTCTTTGAGCATTGTGCTTCTGAATCATGTGAAATAGGACCAGAGTCTTGGCATGTCATTTGAACACTCAGAAAAAAACGTTAGAGTACCATAATTGTTCATACTTAATAGTTAACTTGTAATCATCAAAACATAGAGTTGTACTACTAGTTCAAAACTTGATCTTACAATAAGAACATGTTCAGGTTGATCAACACTTGCACTGTTGCAAAGGAAGCTGAGAAATTCTCAGGGTGGCTCACAAAGGAACTACAAGAGTGAGATTGTCCAGACTTCAACTTCTCACTACTCAATTTGAGAACCTGAAGATGAAGGAGGATGAAACTGTATCTGAATTTCATATGAGGGTACGAGACATGGAAAATGCATCTTTTGCTCTGGGAGAACAAATGTCTGAAGAAGAGCTTGTCAGGAAGATTCTCAGGTCTTTACCTAAGAGATTTGATATGAAGGTTACAGCTATTGAGGAAGCTCAGGATATTGGCAATATCAAGGTTGATGATGAACTCATTGGCTCCTTGCAAACTTTTGAGATGTCTCTCAATAAAAGATCAGATAAGAAAAATAAAAGCATAGCATTTGTGTCAAATAGTGAAGATGATGATCTAAGTGAGAAGGATTCTGATGAAAATCTGTCTGAGGCAATAGCATTGCTTGGAAGAAAATTCAACAAAGTTATGAAATGATTTGAAAGAAGGCCTAGACCAAATGTGCCAGACAAGCGGTCTAACATAAGGAAGAACTCTGGTTATGCTCGTAGAACCAATGAAGAAGACAAACCCAACAAAAGCAAAGGGAGTTCAATGTAATGAATGTGAGGGATATGGTTATATCAAGGCAGAATGTGCAACATATCTGGAGAAGCTAGGAAAAGGAATGATGGCAACTTGGTCAGATGATAATTCAGAAGAGGAAGATGAACCTCAAGTCATGGGTCTTACTGTAAAATGTGACTCTGAAACTGAGTCAAGTTGAAATATCTGACGAGGAACTTGCTGAAACCTATAAACCCTTATTCAATAACTGGAAGCATGCTTGTGAAAAGGGAAAGAAGTTGGAAGGGACTGCCAAGGATTTGGAGAATGAGAAACAGAAATTGATGGTTATAAATGGCAACCTTCAAGAAAAAGTCATTGTTTTGAAATCAAAAATTGAAGGTATGATAAAATTTGTTCGTATGTTGAATAAAGGAACCGATGTGTTTGATCTGATCTTGGAAACAGGAAAGGTGGCAAAGGATATTAAAGGATTAGGCTATGCTGATGACACTACATCAGAAGAAACCAAAAAGGTCATTCACAAGTTCATTCCTGCAGAAAATAAAACTGAGTTCTAGATGTCAAACCGGATGTCACAACATGGTGTCAAACATGTGTATCGCCAGATTCCATATTCTTATCCTCAAGTTCAGAAAGTGAGAAGCTCAAGCTGGAGATATCATCACTGTGGTAAACATGTACATATAAGACCTTATTGTTACAGGCTATATGAGACTCCTCAGAATTGGAAACACACTCAGAAGAATACTTATGCTAATCCAAAAAGGAGAGAGTGGAAACCTAAGAACAATGTTACAACACTTGTTGCCTACGCCTCTATAATAGTTTCTTCTAAGGAGGATTGATATTTTGACAGTGGCTGCTCCAGGCACATGACCGATGTGAAGGTGTATCTTGACAACATCAAGCCATACTATATGTTACTTTTGGTGATGGTGCAAAAGGAAAGATCAAAGGATCTGGGAAGATTGTCAGTGGTGGTTCTCCAAATTTGAATAATGTACTACTGGTGGAAGGCCTAACTGCAAAACTAATCAGTATACGCCAACTATGTGACCTGGATTTAGTTTCATTCAACAAAACTGGATGCAAAGTAACTGATGAAAATGAGGAAGTAATCATGACTGGAGTAAGGTCCGAAGACAATTTCTACATGTGGTCTCCACAGAACAAGACCATGTCTTCAATGTGTCTTGTGTCAAAGGAAGATGAGGCAAAGCTATGGCACCAAAAACTGGGGCATCTCAATCCTAAAAGCATGAAGAAAGTCATCTCTAAGGAAGCTATCAGAGATCTTCCTAAACTGGAGATTGAAGAGGACAAAGTGTGTGGAGAATGTCAGGTTGGAAAGCAGACTCAGAGTTCTCACAAAAAATTAAGTCATGTTGCTACAACAAGATCGTTAGAACTACTACACATGGAGGGTCTTAGCGGTTTGTTCTCACAGGCTGTAAGGATGGGGAGATTCAAGGGCTTTTCATTTGGAGGGAGCTCAGACATTGATATCTCTATGCTGTAGTTCGCAGACGACACGGTGTTTGTGGGTAATGCAACAATTCAGAATATGCAAACACTCAAATGTGTACTTAGATGTTTTGAGCTTATATCTGGTCTGAAAGTAAATTTTCATAAAAGCAAGCTAGCAGGGGTGGCAGTAGACCGAGATTGCTTGGGGAGATTTGCAGCTATTTTACATTGCAAATTAATGACCATTCTCTTTGTGTATCTAGGCATTCCAGTGGGAGGTAGACTGAAAAGTTTGGCGTTATGGGACCCGATCATCACAAAGATGAGATGAAGGCTTTCTGCGTGGAAACATAAACATATCTCTTTTGGAGGACGAGTATGTCTTATTCAGAGTGTCTTATCTGCTCTTCCATTATTTTTCCCGTCTTTCTATAAAATTCCAGTGGGGGTGCTGTCAATATGTACTGGAATCATGAGGAGATTTTTATGGGGAGGAGTTGATGCTGGTAACAAAATTAATTGGGTTAAATGGTCGGAGGTGTGCAAACCTAAGGCGAATGGTGGTCTTGGAGTTAAGGACTGGAGATTATTTAATATGGCGCTTTTGGGGAAATGGAATTGGAGGTTCTTAACCGAGCCCGATAGTCTGTGGTGTAGGGTGGTAAAAGCAAACTGTAGTTCTTGTGGTGAGTCATCTTGGTGGAAGGAGGTTCAATCGATTAGTGTAGACAATGGCTGGCCGTGGTTCAGGGACAGTATGCATAAAATTGTTCTTGAAGGGAATGCAACACAGTTTTGGGGTGAAAATTGGATGGGAACATGTTGTTTGGATCTCCGGTGTCGGCGCCTGTATAATTTGTCTTGTCAAAAAAGAGTCGGTGAAGAATATGGGCCATTGGGTTAATGGGGAGTGGCAGTGGGAATTCCGGTGGAGGAGGAGTTTATTGGGTCGTGAATTGTCTTGGTTGGAGGAGTTAAAGGGAGTCTTGCAAGGAGTTCGGTTGGTTGAAAACAAGCAGGATAAATGGACATGAAAATTAGATGGGGAAGGAATTTATTCTGTTAATTCTTCTTATGTTTTCTTACAGGAACAACATTTAGATGCTCCAGATCCTGTGTTTAGTTGGATTTGGACAGCTCCAGCTCCTTCCAACATAAAAGCTTTTACATGGAGAATGTTGCTGGGGAGAATTCAGACCCGTGATAATTTGCTCAAGAGACATGTCTTAGTTACTGCTGCAGAAGCAACGTGTCCTCTGTGCGGTTTGGAGGAGGAGTCCGGTTCACATCTGCTCTTTTCGTGCTCTGTATCAATGGTGATATGGTATGAATGCCTCAACTGGTTGGGAGTTTATACAGCTCTCAAGTCCCGGACCCAAGGATTCACTTGCTGCAATTCTCCTTAATTGGGAGGAGCAAAGCCCAAAAGCTAGGTGAAATTGCAATTTGGATGACATTGATATGGATAATTTGGCGGTTGCGCAACAAGGTTATTTTTAATGGTGGAGTAGTGGATAAAAATCAAGCTGTAGAACATATTCAGGTCTCAGTTTGGCAGTGGTTGAGGACACGGCTAGATGGTTTTTCATACTCATGGTATGAGTGAAAATCCAATCCACGTAGCTGTCTGCTATCTATATAATGGATGGGTTGTCATGGGGTTAATTTGTATGTGAAATGGCTTGGTAGGTTTAGTTTGCTAAGGATTCGAGATTGGGATTAATGGTGGGGGATATAAATTATGGTATTTTCCTATGGAATGGCAGAATATGATTTTAGCTCTTGTTTCAATTTGAAGGTGCACTGTGTGATCAATTGGTTTTGGACAAAATCAGCTACTGACAAACAACAGAGGGTGGACTTCAATATTTGTTCAAGCTGTGGAATTGGGGTTTGGGTTAATTGTAATTTCCTCCTTGGGGTTTCATTTTGATATTATGTTAGAAGTACTCTTTTTCCTTCGCCAGGTTTTCCCAAGGGGGTTTTCCCTGGCAAGGTTTTAATGAGGCTTGTTATCTAATGTCTTTCCTCAAGGAGGAAGGGGGATTTATTTGGGTGCTTGAGGAGCTGGTTTTTGTTTCTACTGCTCTTTCATGTTGTCTTTTATTTTCTCCTTCTTTATCTGTACCTTTCTGTGTTGGGTTGAAGTACCCCTTGTACTTCATTTCAATATATTCATTTGGCTTACCAAAAAAAAACATGGATTTAATGTGACCAATGCAGAAAGAAAGCTTTGGAGGAAAAAAAAGGTATGCCTTCGTTTGTGTTGATGATTGATAACTCCTAGGAAAGTGTACATATTTGTTATGTAGTAATAAAATATCGAACTCAAGAATTGCAGTTATCCAAATCAATTTAGCCTATTAAATAACTAAAAAGACTAAGGAAAAAAGGTTTGGAGTGAATAATTGTTGAAAAAGAACTTAATTCAAAGTTGTAAAATTTAGTGAAAAGCAAGTACGTAGTATTGAAAGCAATCAAAAAAGGAAGTACCTGGGGTAGGATTTCATCAATTTCACTTATGTTCTTAATAGACTAATTAACTCATGAATTTTCTAACTTATTTATGGTGTTTTCCTAAGTTTCTACGTGATAATCTCTTAACTACGTAGAACTTCCAATTAAACTGCTAACACTAATCTCTTAGTTTCTAGAAGAATTTAATTGGAGAATTAAAACACTTAGTTACTAGCCAACACAATTAGAAGTTACCTTTATCTCTAAGGCGTAGGCGTTCCTAATCAATTCCTCACCGGATCCCTATTTTCTACCGATTTCTCAATCGCATACAAAATAGCTAAGTTAATCTTTATGCATAAAGATTCATAGATAAAAGATGATAAATTCATAAATAAAACTAGGATTCATGAGTCAAAACATAAGGTTAAGAGAATCAAACCAAAAACCCTAAGTACCTACGGGGGTTTAGCTAAGCGTGGCTTCCATAATCAAATAAATTATTGAAATAAAAAGAGTTCTTCAAAAAGCTTAAAATGGTGCTAGGATTAACTCCAGGGAAAAAACGGCTCAAGAAAAGTTGCTCTCCAATATCAATTTCACCGTTCTGCTTTCTAATCCCTAGTCACGTTCCAATATATCCCTATAGAGTAATGATACCCTATCCCTATATAAATTCTTTCTCTTTCTTTATATTGGCTGCGTGCTTTTTCTCTATTCCAATCTCGTGATCCAGGGCTTAGAATAAGTCAAAACTTATTTATAAATCTACCACGTGTTGACTTGCAATTGGTGGAGACTTTATAAGGGTGGAATCAAGTATTACGCAGCCACGGTCTTATGGTAGACCCTTGATAAGATTATGCCACGTAGTAGGAAAGAGACAGCAACAGTTCGATCTTCTACGGGTGCATGGAAGCTTCGTGGACTCTCAGCGGCAGATCAGCTCTCATTTCCTGATTTTTCCAGAAATTAATATTAAATAAAAATAAAGTAAAATAAGATAAAATCCATAAATAGACAAACTAAATCCTAACCAAATTTATAAATAAAAAATGTAGCAATTAAAGGTAGATAAAAACTATTAAAATCTACCAAATCAAAATAAAAACTCATAAAATCCTAAAATAAATAAAAATCCGAAAATTATATAAAAATACCCTAAAAATTAATTAATACTCTAAAAATAAAATAAAAATAAAATAAAATACCCAAAAAAATACCCTTATATTCCCGGGTTATCAATGATTTTTCAAGATTCACTTGGGTGAGTTTTATTGCAGAAAAATGAGACACTTTTGAAGTCTTCAGAGAACTTAGTCAACAACTTCAAAGAGAGAAGGGCTATGGAATTGTGAGAATTCGAAGTGATCAAATGGAAAGGAATTTGAGAATAGTAAATTCTCAGAATACTATGTCAATGAAGGAATCAAGCATGAGTTTTTAGCTCCAATCACTCCTCAACAGAATGGAGTAGTTGAAAGAAAGAATAGAACACTGCAAGAATCTGTCAGGGTGATGCTTCATGCAAAGAAAGTTCCTTATCATTTCTGGGCTGAAGCCATGAACACTGCTTGCTACATTCAAAATCGAGTAACTATTCGTTCAGAAACTGACTCTACTTCGTATGAGTTATGGAAAGGAAAGAAACCTACTGTCAAATACTTTCATGTCTTTGGAAGCAAATGTTATATTATGACTGATAGAGAGTAGAGAAGGAAACAGGATCCCAAGAGTGATGAGGGAATATTTTTGGGTTACTCAATGAATAGCAAGGCATACATGGTCTTCAACTCTCGCACAGAGACAATGATGGAGTCCATAAATGTTGTTGTTGGTGATATAGGAAATAATCTGGAAGAAGATGATGCAGATGAAGATGATAATGTAACTCAGACAATTGATGAAAGACCAAATATCTCAAACATCTGGTCCAACATTGAATCTGAAGATGAGAGTGAACACATGTTGCCAAAGGAATTAGTTCCATCAATCAGGATTCAGAAAATCCATCCCAAAGAGAACATTATAGGGAAGTTGAATGAATGAGTCACTACTAGATCTAGAGAGATCATTGCTAATGCCTGTTTTATCTCCAGAATTGAACCAAGAAACATCAAGGAAGCTCTAACAGATGAGTACTGAATCAATCTCATGCAAGAAGAACTGAGTCAATTCAAGAGAAATGAGGTGTGGGATCTTGTCCCAAGGCCAGATGGAGAGAATGTGATAGGTACCAAGTGGATCTTCAGGAACAAGTAAGATGAGAATGGTACTGTGACAAGAAACAAGGTCAGATTAGTTGCTCAAGAATACACTCAGATTGAAGTCAGATTGTTGTTAGGGGTAGCATGTCTGTTGAAGTTCAAACTGTATCAGATGGATGTAAAGAGTGTCTTCTTGAATGGTTATCTGAATGAGGAGGTTTATGTAGAACAACCAAAAGGCTTTGTAGATCTAACATTTCCAGATCATGTATACAAGTTGAGAAAGACATTGTATGGCTTAAAGCAAACACATAAGGCTTGGTATGAAAGGTTGACTGAGTTTTTGACAAACAAGGGATACAACAAAGGAGGGATACACAAGACCCTATTTGTGAAGAATAATAGTGGAAATCTCATGATAGCTCAGATATATATAGATGACATTGTTTTTGGCGGGATGTCAGACCACATGGTAGAACATTTTGTCCAACAAATGAAGTCAGAGTTTGAAATGAGTTTGGTTGGTGAATTAAACTACTTCTTGGGATTGCAAGTGAAACAGGTGGAAGATTCTATGTTCATTTCACAAAGCAAGTATGCCAAATAATTGGTTAAGAAGTTTGATCTTGAAGGTTCAACTCACAAGAGAACTCCAGCAGCCACTCACATCAAAATGATCAAAGATGATAATGGACCTGATGTTGGTCAAAGTCTATACAGGAGTATGATAGGAAGTCTTCTATACCTCACTGCTAGTAGACCAGTCATTGCCTTTCAAGTAGGAGTGTGTGCAAGGTATCAAGCTGCTCCTAAGGAAAACCATCTTATTCAAGTGAAGAAGATTATCAAGTATGTTAGTGGAACCAGTGACTATGGTATCTTTTATGCTTATCATACAAACTCTAGTCTTGTAGGATATTGTGATGTCGATTGGGCAGGTAATGCAGATGATATGAAGAGCACTTCAGGTGGATTTTTCTTCTTGGGGAATAATCTTATTTCATGGTTCAGCAAGAAACAAAACCGTGTATCTTTATCTATTGCAGAGGCTGAGTATATAGCTGCTGGAAGTGGTTGCACTCAATTGTTGTGGATGAAACAGATGTCGAAGGAATACAATGTCTTACAAGATGTTATGACATTGTACTGTGACAACTTCAGCGCCATAAATATTTCAAAGAATCCAATTCAACACAGTCGAACCAAGCATATTGATATTCATCATCACTTTATCAGAGACTTAGTTGAAGAGAAAGTTATTGTTATTGAACATGTGGTAACTGAATTGCAGTTAGCAGACATTTTTACTAAGGCATTGGATGTGGCTAAGTTTGAAAAACGAAGAAAGAAATTAGGGGTTTGTGTAATAACTGACTTATAGCAGTTATTGACACATGTCAAGGGCAACTACTATTTAACACTCTATTTAACCGCCCTTGGTCATCTTGAGGAAGTCACAGATCTGCACTTTCTTGATTTTGCAAATTCCAATTATTCTCTCTCGTAGTGCTCTCTAACCTCTAATGGTTATTTTTTTATCTCTCTCAAGTTCTTCACAATCATGTCTCACAAATCAGGGAAGAAGAACGATGTCGGTCCTAAACCTGTCAAAAATGTTCATGGAGTCAAGTTCCTTGGATTGAAGACTTCATCCTCCACACCGTCTAGGGTTCCTCGCTCCTCTGCTTCAATTCCACCATAACCTCTTCTTTTACTTTGCTGCCATTTTCTTTGTCTTTGCTTAAGCCTTTTGTTGCCAACGTTTCTTCTTATCCCCTCCCTTTTATTTTTAACTAATAGCAATGCAGGGCTAAGAGTGATGTCCTCGAGGGTGACAGTGCTAGTGTAATATCGCCTTATTTTGACTGCCCCATCAATCAAGCTGACGAGGAAACAAAAGATGAGGATGAACCTCCCCCTGAACTTTTGAGAGCAGTCGAGGCCGCGAATAAGAACATCAAAAAGACTGTGCAGAAAATAGTAGTAACATACAGGGAATGGCACGACATGCTCCTTTTCGACTTGCATTCGCACTTCAACTGGGGCAACACAATTTTCTCTAGTGTATGGGATGGAGGCAATCTTACCAATTGAAGTTGAGATCCCATCACTAAGAGTGTTGATGGAAACTAAACTGGAGGAAGCTGAATGAGTCCAAACCCGAATTGACCAATTAAATCTCATTGATGGTAGAAGGTTAGCCGCTTTGTGTCTTGGTCAGCTATATCAGAAAAGGATAAAAAGAGCCTAAGGAGAAGAAGGTGCGTCCTAGGGAGTTTCAAGAAAGGGATTTAGTCCCTAAGAAGATTTTTCCCATTCAAAAGGATCACCGAGGTAAATGGACCCCAAATTATGAAGGTTCGTACGTAGTCAAAAGAGTCTTATCTGGATATGGATAACCAAGATCTGCCGCACCCAATAAATTCTGATGTAGTAAAAAAGTATTATGTTTGAAAAGCTCGCTAGATCAAAAGATGGTCTAGGCAAAAGTTAGAGCTACCCGGTGGACTGAAAACTAAAAGCAAGCAGCCCACGCAAAAGTTAGGGTAAAAAACAAAAACAAAAAACAAAAAAAAACAAAAAAAAGGGTAGGGTTTTGATCTTGGATAGCTCTTGCGAAGGTAGAAGCCTTGGCTAGGAGATGCTTGCAGAGAGGGTCATCTGGGGCAATCAAGAAGATACGCAGTAAAAAGTATTATGTTTGAAAAGCTCGCTAGATCATAAGATGGTCTATGCAAAAGTTAGAGCCACACGGTGGACTGAAAACTTAAAAATGGCAGCCCATGGAAAAGTTAAAAAAAAAAAAGGGAAGACTAAGAAGAAAGGGCATAGTTTTGATCTTGGGATAGCTCATGCGAAGGTAGAAGTCTTGGCTAGAGCAAAAGAGATGCTTGTAAAGAAGGTCATCTGGGGCAATCAAGAAGATCAACGTGGTTGGTTGACGGACGGGCAGAATGAGACGAAGTAAAGCTAGCAATTCTCATCCAAGGGGGTGTCTTCTTAGTACTCTACCATCGCCCACATATCTTTCCTCTTTTACCTTTCACTCATTTGATGAATAAATTGGCTTTTCCAGCACGATTTACCTTTTGAATACTAATAAACTCTTTTCATTTCATTACCCTCGTATTCATTTTGCATTTCATTATTACTATGCATTAAAGGGAAGCATGTTGTGGCACATAAATGCAACATTTTGGGCAAATTCTGTGAGCCTTGTAAGCTTGGCAAAGTCTGAGTCAAAAAGACAGACGGTTAGACCACATGAAATTTTAGCAATGACATACTGCCAAAGTTGTTTGATTCAGAGTCCAACAGCAACAGATGACATGTAAACTTGTGCAAGTGGAAAACAGGGGCAAATGCTGCGTTCTAGCTCATCATGGGGTCCTTGGATGCCTGATGCCAGTTCAAAAATATATATAAAAAAAAATCAAAAAAAAAAATCAAAAACCAAAGGTCAGGTAGATGATGGTAATGGGTTACCAAAGGCACACGTAGTGGGCCATCTTCCAGTTAGGGTACACGTAGTGAACTCGCTCAACGACGCACGTAGTGAGCCAAAATCTCTCCAGGGTACACGTAGTGGACCCACTCAAAGACCACGTAGTGGTTTCACATCCCTTTTTCGTTTTCGGAAGACCACGTAGTGGTTTGGTAGCTTGTTCTCTTTTTCGGAAGACCACGTAGTAGTTCTGCATCCAATAAGGATGCACGTAGTGCATCCGCTCAAAGGCGCACGTAGTGGGCCATCATTAAGTCAAGGGTACACGTAGTGAACCCGCTCAAAGGCACACATAGTGGGCCACCATCCAGTCAGGGAGCACGTAGTGCACCCGCTCAAAAACCACGTAGTGGTTTCACATATCTTTTTCTTTCGGAAGACCACGTAGTGGTTCCGCATCAAGTCAAGGGTACACGTAGGGCACCTGTTCAATGGCGTACGTAGTGAGCCAAAATTTATCCAAGGTACACGTAGTGTACCCCGCCTAGAGACCACGTAGTGGTTTCACTTTTCTTTTCTTTTTCGGAAGACCACGTAGTGGTTCCGCAAATCTATTCTTTTTCGGAAGACCACGTAGTGGTTCCGCAGCTCATTTCCTTTTTCGAAAGACCACATAGTGGTCACCTATCCTGCTCTTCTTTTTTCGGAAGACCACGTAGTGGTTCCGCCATTTATTTGAATTTTTGTCTCTCGGTCTCATGTGCGCTTAGTCACTTTGACCATGGAGTTGTAGGACAAAATTAGAGTTCATATCTTTACTTTTATTTTATCATAGCAATTTGATAACAATTGTTACTCATATTGCCTATGAAAAATAACAAGTAAAGAGGGGCAACTTTGAACACCTAATTTTGTCCTACTTTTAATAAAATTAATTTAATATAAAAATAGCACTCAAAATTATATTAATAGTAATTAATTAAATGATTTCAGAATTATAATATTAATTAAATAAATAAATACGAAAATAAATAATAAATACCAAAAATTGTTATGAAATTAGTGAAAGAGAGAGAGGAGAAGAGAGTAGCAAGTGTGAGCAAGTGAAATTGTGTGGAATGAGGTGTCTGATGCTTGGTGCATCATCCTCTTATTTATAGCATTAGGGAGACAAAAACATATGGGCTTGGCCCATTGGCCCATGTGGTCATCTATTCACAACACTCCCCCTAGATGACCATCCCTTAAGAATGTGCCTCATTAAAATCTTAATAGGAAAAACCCTGTGGGATAAAAACCTAGTGAAGGAAAAAGAGTACAACATTCTATAGTTCGTCTTGATACATTGCCTCATTAAAAATCCTACCAGGAAAAACCCAAAGTGGGAAAAAACATGGTTAAGGAAAAAAGAGTACAATACATATTAATTGAGATCATTTAGCCGACGAACTCCGATATTTCGCACAAGCTTTTCAAATGTCGTTGTTGGAAGAGCCTTCGTGAATAAGTCTGCCAAATTATCACTTGAACGAATTTGTTGGATGTCTATGTTACCATTCTTTTGTAGATCATGAGTGAAGAAGAGCTTCGGTGATATGTTCTTTGTTCTATCTCCTTTGATGTATCTTTCTTTAGCATTGTGTTGTCTGGTGATGGATGAATCTCCGATGTAGAATTTCTCATATTCGTATTTGGACAATGAAACAAGAACTGGTTAAACGCATGTTCCATTTTATCAATCAATGACCAATTCATAACCAAACAACTATGTAATATCCTTTTACATCTTTGGTGTATAGACTTTCAAGTCCAAAGAATCTTATATTTTTGCAAATGAATTGCTTCTTTATATGTTGGCCAACCACATCCTTTAATATGGTTCAATATTCTCGCAGTTATAATATTGAGCGCTACTTATCTGTCGACAATTTTTCAAGTTCTTGGTTCCTTATTTCAACTTGTAGAGATATAATCAATTGAGATCTCTTTGTATCAATAATCACAGGTACCTGAAACCTCTTCAAGAGGTTTAAATAGTTTTCGTAATCTCTACACTTTTCATGATAATTTTCCTCATATCAAGACCATCTTTCTTCTCTAAGATTTATCTTTGGAACCAAGCTTAGGCATATCTTAGCCTCATAAAATTTTAATAGAGAAGGACATTTGCAGCATAAAGGAATCTAGAAATTCCCTTTAGGTCAAAGAATGCATCTTTGAACTGCATTTTCATATTGTTGTGTGAGAATATATATGCATTCAAAACAAATTTTCTGAGCTGCGTAGTTTTTCTCTCCCCCTAATGCCGAGAAATAACGATAAGTAAGATATGCAATATCTTCTGACAATAGCTCAAATTCATAGCATAATCTCAGCTTTCTTTTAATCTCATCTAAGTGTTGTCTGCTTGACAACGAAGAACACATAGCATAAAAAGTTCTTAGATGAGAGATATTAGGTTCCTAACAATGAACCAATTGCAATGGAGAGAATTATAATGACTCATTGGCTTGATGCATATATATGTTGCTACTAGCAACATCACATGTCCACAAAATAAGGACATTTGTTCTCTTAATGATTGTCTAGCTATAAATAAGAAGCATTTAGCTAAATATCTTTGCCAGATCATTTTAAAATATGAACATGTGCAACTCGACATTCAAAATCATGTCGCATACCAACTTGATCAAGGTTGGAAATTTCACTCTATCAAGGTCGATGCATCGATAAACACTGTATATGTGCACATGTATCACATCAAATATATTCAAGAATCACAGGGAATTCCCCTTACTTTGTCACAATTTTAATTTTTGGCTTTGAGAACAACATATAGAAAAATAGACTTTCGCATCATAAGACTCGGGATGGTCTAACCGGTCATATTCCAATCACAATCACTTGTTTCATACGAAGAACTTCGCTAATCAAAATAATGCTTCAATATTTCAAAGAATATTTTCTCGCATTTTGAATCCTTCAAGGATTTTCACATTTTTATCTTCATACTTTGATATCACTAGCTGGTGAGGTAGGAAGAGCCCAAAATATAAGAGACTCTAAATCACACTTGAATTCTCAACATTCTCCCCCTCAAGTGTGAGTTTCCACCACATTACTATACTATTGCTTTGATATTTCATATGTCTCTTCCGGAGAACCACCATACAATATCATATACGTCATCATGTCCTTCTGAGACAATTAACCACTTTGATATAAAAGATCACAACTTTTATCATGTTAGATGAAATATTTACTTCTGGAAATATCTCAATCGTAATAGGTTCACCTATTATACTTAAATAGATATAAACATGACAAATAATCATCACACTTTTTTTTTCGTTTATAAGCACAAAGAAATTCACACAAAAAAAAACTCATGTTCAGGAGGCCTTAAGGATCTTCTGTGATAGCTCCAGCCTCAAAATCAACATCCAGAAATCCAAAGCTATAACTTCAAAAGGGGTGCGCGCTAAGGTCCGGGAAGAGATTTCTAATATTGCACCGATTCCATTAGTAACAAACCTTGGTCGCTATTTGGGGTTTCCATTGAAAGGTGGGCGAATGAGAACAACAGACTTTAATTTTCTTCTTGACAATATTCAGCGGAAATTGGCTTCATGGCGCACAAATCTGATGAACGTGGCGGGGAGGGCATGCCTTATCAAGTCAGTCATGGCAGCCATCCCCACATACTCCATGCAAGTCTTCTGGCTACCTCGAACAATTATATCCCGCTTGGAAGCAATGATGAGGAACTTTTTGTGGTCGAAGGGCAGTACTAAGCGTGGTTGGCACCTTGTGAACTGGCGTACAATGATGAGATGCAAGGAAAACGGAGGGTTAGGGGTTCGTGATCTCTCATCAGAAAATGCAGCACTCCTTGGTAAAGCGGTCTGGCATATTATGCATCATGCCCAGAAGCTTTGGGTACAGGTGTTGCGCGATAAATATCTTAAGCAAGCTTCGATTCTCCAAGTTAAGTCGCGGCCCTAAGATTCGCCGGTTTGGCGGGGTTTGCTTCGAGCAAGGGATGTTCTTCTTCAGGGCTTCCAGTTCTGGTTAGGCGATGGAGAAACATCAATCTGGTATGAGGATTGGTCCGGCGATGGAGCTCTATGCCTGCGTCTTCCATATGTTCACATCTCGGATACCCAACTTAAATTGAAGGACATGGTGCGTAACGAGACCTGGTGCTTGGACAATCTCTACACGCTGCTACCCGCAGAGGCACAGGAAAGTCTATCGAAGATTGCCCCTCAGCTAACCCTCAATCGCGCGGACAAGTGGATTTGGTCCCCTAGTGCAACCGGGTGCTACACGGTGCGAAACGGTGGCACCCTACTTCATGAAGTTTGGAAAGCTCCTCCAACGGGCAAGATCAAATTAAATACTTATGGTAGTTGGAGGGAGCCGGGAGCGTTCATTGGCGGAGGTGGACTGTTGAGAGGAGCGGATGGAGGTTGGCTTCACGGCTTCTGGTCTTGTGGACAGGGACAGAGTGCGTTCATGGCCGAGCTTGAAGCACTAAGAGACGGGCTCCAAATGGCTTGGAACAGCGGGTACAAAGATATCGTAGCAGAGGTGGATAGTAGAGAGACTCTTCACGTGCTAAGGGACGCTGCTTCTCATGCTTTCTGCCCTGTACTAAGCGAGGTGGTTAAGCTCCTGAGTTATCAATGGCGAGTGGACCTTCAATGGATTCCTAGAGAGTGCAACGCAACTGCAGATTGTTTAGCTAAACTAGGCCTGGATGGTGGGATTTTGGGTATTAGCTATTTTGAGAGACCTCCAGTGGAAGTTGAACCTCTCCTCCTGAGGGACTCGTTTTCCGCTTTTTAATTTTTCTTTGTCCAATTTTCCAATGTATCAAAAAAAAAGAACCATATATATATATAGTATTCAACATTAATTATCACTCTTACTCGCTATCTCAAAAAAAAAGAACCGTATATATAGTATTCAACATTAGTTATCACTTTTTGAAAGTCAAATACAATATATAATATTAAAGTCAATAAAAAAATAGTAAAATTAAAAGATGTGTAACAGATGGGAAGAAAAGTAAAAAAAAAAAAAAAAATACTCCCTCCGTTCCAGAAAGTTTGTAGTTTAAGGTTGTGGCTCAAAGAGTAAGAAAACAATTATTGATAGTATAATTTGACTAGATTACCCTTATTTAATTTTACTAGTATGATGTGCAACTATTAAATTATACTTAGATAGAGAAGAATATAATTAATAGAGAAGAGTTGTGGTTGGTTAATATGAAATGTGATAAGGGTGAGAAAATGTAGTAAATGAGGGTATAGGTGGAAAAAATTAGCAAAAAATGCATCAGTTTTCTAAAACAACAAACATTTTGGGATATTGAAAAATGGTGTAAAACAACAAACTTTCTGGAACGGAAGGAATACAATCTCATTGAATGTCATTAAAAAAATCAACGAATTAACTAACAATAAAGACTAATTCAAATCAAAAGAAAAATGATATCATTAATATTATAATGGCTAATTAATACTAATGATTGACAACAGTTTTTGACAATGCATTTAGAATTGGTCAAACATAGAGAATCTAAAGGATTTAAAATTAATATTAATAATGATTTAAAAAGGAAAACATTAAGAAAAAAAACAATTTCAGATGTCGGCAATAACTCAAATAACAATCTGGGCAAAATATTTTTTTCTTTTCTTTTAAAATACAAATAACTACAAAGTTAAATAGATAAGAATGAGAATCGTTTCTTACCTTTCTGCACTTGTCCGGGTGCTACTTTGGATTTCTAAATTCAAAATTATATCGATTCCAAATAATATATGTGGTAATAAAACAAAAAACACGTGCCGGGATCCTCTCAAGTGTAAAAAAACTTGAGAGTGTCAAGTTTTACCATCTCACCATTAACTTTTGTGTAGATAATAAATGAAAAATAAAATAAAATAAAATTAATGGTGAGATGATGAAACTTGACACTCTCAAGTTTTTTTACACATGAGAGGATCCAAACCCAAAAAACACATGATCTATTTCCATGGGTGCAATGCCATCAAAGAAAAATGGCAGAGAAACACAGTCTCTTTCTTTTTGAAACCATATCTTCTTTGTGAATCTTCTGGATTCATGCTTAGAAAGCATCACATAATGATTCTTTTGGAACCATAAAAGAGCAAAACTAACGAATAAAAGAAGAAGAAGAAAAAAAAAATATTTGGACTCATTGTTTATATTATGCTATGGATCATCTAGATCCATGGCTAAAGTACATCATACATGAATCTTCAGGATTCATAAACAAATTTTTGTCTTCTCATAAGAAATTTTTCTTCTAGATCTTCTAATGAATCTTCCGGATTCATAAAAAACAATTCACTACGGTTCTTCTGGACTCGTAGAATCTGCGATTCTTCCAACTTATAATATGTATATAGAAGTAATCAATACTCAAAAAATGTAGGAAGATCAATATACCAATAGCTTATCTAATCTTATTGCAAATGAGATACAGGGTACCTGAGATATATTATATGCATGATCATTGGGTATCACCGTATCAGCAGGGCCGGCCCTGGGCCTGTGCCGGCCCTGGGCCTGTGCAAGCAGGCCCACAGCCCAGGGCCTCCAAAAAGAAAGGGCCTCCAAAAAAAAATTCACATTAAACTTTCCTAAAAAACAATTTAGTTATAATAATTAATGTTCAAGATGTTATTAATGACTTTAGCTGGTCTAGTGGTTAGTAACTGTTTAAGTTACTTTTATGTACCGGGTTCGAATCCCACATTTTAGGTTTTAACATGTTATTTGTTAATTAATTTTGTACTGAAAAAATTCAAAAATTAAAGCAAAAGGTCGCGTTGCTTGGATTCGAACACGCGACCCATGAGTGGATTGCAAGAGGTCAGTTGCCAAACGAACCAACATAATGATTTTGATGAAATTTCGAACGTTAAATATATAATGGTATCTGGCAGTTGTATCTCTTAGAGATATTTCTCTTTATTGGGGGTCCATTTTTATTATTTGCCCAGGACCTCCAAAATGTTGGGACCGGCCCTGCGTATCAGTGTTACAACAAAAAAAAATTGTATAGTATGAGAACAAATTTCATGGTTGAACTCGAGTAAAAAAAAAAGCTATGTAATGGATGAAGAGAAAGCCAAAAAAAAAATATATATATACAGCCAGAGACATATAGTTACCAAGGAAGAAAAAAAAAATCGTAATCTTAATAATCCTTAATGCTTTTGCAGTAGAAGATGGCAAAGAAACATGATTCAGTGTGCTTAGATTTTAAGGAGATGAAGAGCAATCGTGCTGATAACGTGTTATGAAATTAGTAAAAACATATGGGCTTGGCCCATTGGCCCATGTGGTCATCTATTCACAACAAAAATAAACTAGATTATTCTAGATGGACTTTTCTTCCTCTCCAAGAATTGTGAGGAATGATTCCCAAGAATATTCTAGGAGTGGTGAGAAAGAAAACCTAGACATGCAGCTATAAATAGAGAGGGGTTTTGTGAGATGAGATCAAAGAGAGGCAAAAACAGAGTGATCACTTTTCGGGTTGTAGTTCTATTTTTGAACTGCAACTCTAAAACAAGAGTGTGAGTGTGAGAGTAAGTTTGCAGTAGCAAAATCATCACGTAGTGATTATTTTATCTTTGTCTTCTATGTGAATATGTGAATCTGAAAAACAAGTTGTTAAAAAGACCTTTGGCAATTGGCATGATTAAAAAGATTTGGTACTGAATGTCAATTTTCACCATGTTGCCGTGGACTCCTTGCTTTGGTACAGGACGCGTTTGTCTTTCTTTCCAACATAGGATTGTATTTTTTTTTAAAGAATGGTTTGATTCTTACTTAAAATAATAAAATTCTTTCAAGTATATCAATTGCCTGCCGTAGACTTAGGGCCTGTTTGATAACTGTTTCCAAAATAGTTTTCAGTTTTTAAAAACTGAAAACTTGTTTGGTAAGACCTGTTTTCAAAAACAGTTTTTGAAAACAGTTCTCATTTTCAGTTTTTAAAACTAAAAAAACCAAAACAACAGGTAAAAGATGTTTTCAGTTTCAGTTTTTAGTTTTCAGATATAAGTTTTCTAAATATTCGAAAACATGTCATTCAAATTGTTTTCATTTTCTGAAACTCTTTTTAAGAATTGTTTCTGAAAACTATTTTAAAAACTGAAAACTAAAACTGCTATCAAACAGACTCTTATTTTCTTTTTCTTTCCTCCCGTGCAATTAATCAAAATACAATCTCCCAAATATAATTTTGAAATCACGTATTGAATTCATTAAGGGCTGGCTGTTTTTTATATATAATAAAATACACCTACCAACTTAAAATGATCTCTTTTTTTCTACAAATAAGACATGTTAATATATCAAATCTTTTCAAAATAAAAAACACAAATCAATCTAAAAATATTTCAAGAACTACGTGGCTTTGAATTCTCCATCGCACTTTGGGGATACGTAGGAGCGGGCATCTACAACCGTAAAGCCAAATTTGTAAATAATCTTTTTTTTTCTTAATAAAATATAAAAGAATCCTTAATCAAAATCATTTTCTTGGGGTGGAATAAATAAAAAACTATGTTCTTTCACACAATTAATTAGGGTAACCATTTGTAAATGGACGCTTAGGGTGCTAGTACCTTCCCTACGCGTAATTGACTCCCGGATCCAACTCTGGTTGTGAAGATCGTAAGTTTATGGGTTTTCTGATGTTTTCCCACTTTAAAAACATTGGTGGCGACTCTTCTGAATTCTAATGTTTGTAGCGCTGTCCCGTCGCAATCCTGGTTGCGACATCCATGATGTGTTGGAGACTCTGGTTGACGCTGCAACCGCACAGGATGTCCCACCAAATGTTGAATCACAGGAAGAGCGTGGTTCTGACTCTGGTTTTGAAGACAGATCTCAAGGATCTGGTGCTGAGAAGGGCGATGATTCTGATGCTGAAAATTCTGACTCTACAAGTGAGAAGACTACATATGTGGATGTCCCCCATTAGAAATCTCTTGGACCCTCGTCCAAAAAGGGTAAGGAACCAGTGTTGATTGCAGAAGAAGAAGAAGAAGAAGAAGAAGAAGAAGAAGAAGAAGAAGAAGAAGAAGAAGAAGAAGAAGAAGAAGAAGAAAATGAGATCTGATGTTAAGACCCCCAAGACTCCAAGAGTATCTCTGGTCCAAGTTACGTTCCTGAGCAGAAGAAAAAGAAAGAAAAGAAGGAGGAGAAGGTTGTTGCCTCCATTGGAAAGAAGAGAAAACATGTTTCTGATACTGACTCTGAACTAGATGTCGAGCAAGATGTCTCAGACATCTCTACCACCGCCAAGAAGAGAGTCAAGGGGAAGAGAATTCCTTTGAATGTTCTAGATGTCCCCATGGACAATGTGTCTTTCCACTCTGCTGAATTTGCTCAGAGATGAAAATTTATTTTTCAAAAGAAGAATTGCTGTTGAAAGAGAGTTGAGTGAAGAAGCCTTAAGTTACACAGTAAATTGTTGTTGGCCACCATATAATTGTCTGCATTGAATTAATCTTCATCAACTTGCACCCTAACGGCCACCATATATATATATTTAGCTGCATAAAATTTTATTTAATATTATTTCATGAACTTAATTTATCAACTTGCACCCTAAAAGCCACCATATATATACTTAGATGCATAAAATTTTGGGTGAATGGTCACTTTCGTCCCTAAAGTTACAAGCGTCGGGCAAATTAATCCCTATTCTATGGAAATGTCACTCGTAGTCCCTAATGTTGCAAAACGTCAAGCACGTTAGTCCCTGGCTTGACTTTCGTCAGTAAACGTTAACGGGAAGAGTGACTTGGCACGTTATGTGCCCCCGTGGAATTTTCACATGGATTTAAATATTGGGGAAATTTTTAGGAAAACTTTAAAATTTCAATTTAGTCCCTGGACAAAATCCCCAAATCAGAAAATCTTCAACCTTCTAAGACTAAACAAAAATCTTCATCTACTCACTTAAAAAAATCCAAATCTTCATGCCCATTCTACACTTACAGCTTCTTCAGAATCTCTATACAATTCATCCTGCAAACATGGATTAAGCATGAAACAGAATTTTGCTCTTCACCAATCATCTCATATCTTCATAATCATCATCCTCATCATCATATCATCAACCTCAACTTCATATCTTCTTCCCCAACATCAATTAAACGCTGGTGTCCAGAACCTTGCTCTTCACCAATCATCCTCACCTTTCTCTTCCCTTCTCCCGTCCCCATCCTCCCTTGCTCTTCACCAATCATCCGCAACTCCTAGCCCCACTGCACCTATGCAACACTAGATCTGCAAGGTACTCCACACAAATTAAACGCAAGTGCCATCTTCTGCACACCCTTCCTCTTTTTCGTCTCTGGTTCGTCGATTTCTCGTTTGGTTCGTTAATCTTCTTCTCTAGTTCGTCGATTTACACATCTGGCTCATCGATCTTCATCTTTGGTTTGTCAATTTCTTGTCTATTTCGTTGATCTTCTTATCTGCTTCGTCGATTTACACCTCTGGTTCATCGATCTTCCAAATCCCTAACCCCCTTTCAGTGCAACTAGATTCAACCCAGATCTCTCATCCCTTACACCTCTGGTTCATCGATCTTCCCATATTTCCAGATCCTTCCTCTCAGAGTTTGGAAACAAAGTATGAAGGGCCAAGACGGTGGCTTTTTCATGAGATATGGTCAAGTAGGGGGTAAATGATGGTTGGCATAACACAGATCTGAATTTGACTGTGTTTTAGTTTTAGGATGAACATGTTATTCCATTTTCACGCTTTTATTTTCAATCTTAGAAATATAAATCAGATTCTCTCATTTTCCTTAATAATCGTTGTAATTGATTGAAATGGAAATAGGATTCTTGATTTTTTATATCAAGATGACGTGTGTTATGGTTTTGATACATGATTGAATGGATTGGATGTTTGTTGGGTTTTGGTTGATGGGTTTGATGAAGAAAATCATAGATGAAGATGAAGAAGATGATGGGTTTATGGAAATGAGATGAAGTTGAAGAAAAGAGAAAAAGAAGACAAAGAGGAAAAAAAACAAAAGATGATGAAGATGAGAGGATGAGATGAAGAACAAAGCAGAAAAATCAAAAAAGAGTTTTTGTTTAAGTTTTATTTTAATTAATTAGTTATTTTATTTTTAATGATGTGGAAATATCAAAATTTAAATGGAAAAGATAATAAAAGTGCTCAAATCCACGTGGCAAGTCCACTTGGGCACTTAACGTGCCAAATCACTGTGACCGTTAACGGGAGTCAACCCAAGGACTAACGTGCTTGACGTTTTGCAACATCAGAGACTATGGACAACATTTCCATAGAATATGGACTAATATGTCCGACGCTTGTAACTTTAGGGACGAAAGTGACTATTCACCCATAAAATTTTATATAATATTATTTCATGAACTTAATTTAATTGATAGGTGATAATATTAACAGCCAAGCACAACACAAGTGGCCTTAATTTCCCCTTGTACTAAAATATAATAAGCGAACAGCACGAGCTTTTTGCAACTTTTTTGAACAGTCAACCTCGGCATATATTCTTCATTCACTACAGCCAAACATGTCTATATACCAACACTACATAGTAGACAATGAGGACACAAAAGCATGAAAACCTAATCAAAATAATAGTTTGATTATTTAAGTGTTATATATTTTTTTTAATGAAGTGTCCAATTTTAAAACTTGAATAAAAAAAATCGATTATATATGAAAACTCGGAAATATGAATGTATTGAATTTGAATATGGTTGTCTCGTGTGGAGAATATCTATATCTATATTACAAATTAAAAAAGCATTATAATTGTTTCTCAAATTATTACAAAAAATAAATAAGTTATCAGCATCTTCCATATCCATATAACCGAGTCAATTCAATCCACCTTAGAGAAGTTTCATATGCCATGCAATAATCTGTCTAGTCATCGAGGATTAGGTGAGAGTGAGTTGCCATAGGGCCGCACACTATACTTCTTTGTGTCACCTTAGCTCTCTCTATATATTGTAGTGTAATTCTAGCCTATCCATCCATCTTCTAAATTTTCAATTCCCTTAGCAAAATGGCACTTTCTTCTTCTTCATCATCTTCTACAGCCAATATTTTTGTGTTGTCTTTGTTCATGTTGTTGCTTATGGGGAGTTCTAATTCTGCTCAACTTTCTGAGAACTTCTATGTTAAGAAGTGTCCCAATGTTTTCAATGCTGTGAAATCTGTTGTTCATTCTGCTGTGGCTAATGAACCACGCATGGGAGGCTCTCTCCTGCGCCTCTTCTTCCATGACTGCTTTGTCAATGTAAATTTTACTCTAACTCTAAGTTCTGAAGCTTTTTATTTTCTAAAGCTATATATATATACCTTTTTTTAAAGAGTAACTATATATACACTAAGGCTATATATAATCTTTGCTCAAGAGTAATTGTTTTGCTTTCCATTGGGTTAATTACATATATATAATTAATGTAAAAAACTTGACTTTGGTGCATAATTTTTGAAAAGATTAGCAACCTGTATCACTTAATGATCATATTGCATGTGGTTTAGAAATTAGAATTACAATCACTGCAATAAAACATAGGATCGACGACAGTTATATATGGTATTTAGTCGTTGCAACCGCCTCTAAGTGTCACTAGCGGCAGTTGAACGTGCACCGTGAAATTTACAGCTGCTATATATGCATCCTACCATCAGTTTTGACCAATTGCCGCGAGTTGCATGGTCACACTAGCGGCGGGTATAGACAGTTAAAACCGCCGGCCTCTAATCTACTGATCTAGTTTTTCTTTATTAGATGACTAAAGACGATTTAAATTGTTGCTAGTTTATTCTCAATTTTTGGACAATTAAAGGTGGCTCTAATTGTTGCTGGCCTGCTAATTCTCACTCCTAAACTAATTTAGTAACTTCTATCCCTTCAATAATTTTGTATTGCAGATATTGTGATACATATGGCAGTTGCTATAGTGAATATAACTGTGTTAAATTTTCATTGAATGTTTGAATGTAACTCATTATAACTCACCTTCAACATCTCATCCATAATCTTTTATTTATATTATATATATATAATTGTCGCAATTTAGTGTCTCATTTTGATTCAGTTTCTGTTGTTTTTGTGCGTTGTTGCGGTAACTCAGTTGTAGACTATCTAGCTTGGCATGCATTTTCTATCCTGGGTGGGTCTGTCTGGATTTAAGAGGTGTCACTCGATGTTGTTCCACTTGTGGATGCTAATGTTTTGGCTTCTTCTATGCCACACTCTTCTTAATATGTTGATTCAGTTGCTTTAAAAAAAAATTATTAATGGACCACTATATACTATTTTAAAATTTTGTAAAACAATTTTTTTTATCTAAATCTGCTCTATAGATTAGGAAAAAAACAAACAATCATGTGGCGTGTTCTAGTACAACTATTACAATTTTTGCTGTATTGTGGTGGTTGTGGTATTGAATTACAAATTGTTATTTTTTCTGTAATTTTCAAACACAATATAATCGTAATGTGATGTGGTTGTCACTGTTATATATTGTGAGAATATCACGTATTATTTGCAATTTGAAGAACTTTAATTTAAAAAATTAAGCAATCTTTCTAAATTAGAAATAAATATTTGTAATATTATGTTCTTTAATGAAGTTTTACTAATTCAACCCTAGATACGTTTTTTTTAGGCAATAAGAAATATATTGAATAGAAGCACAAGGGGTGCTTCAACCCAATACAAGAGGATAGATGAAGAGAAAGACAAAAAAAAAAAAAGGAAAACCAACAAAGACCCTAAAACAGCCGAAACTACCCCCCTAATACCTCCAAGAAAATAGACCTTACAAAAAAGGCATCGTTAAAACCTTACTAGGATAAAACTCCCTTAAAAAAACCTAGAAAGAAAAAAAAGTACAAATTTTGAAAAGTCAAGAGAGAATTTTCAACGAGATATGTGTTTTCCTTTCTTTCCTGTCTCTTTCACCAAGTCTTATTATTGAATGATGTGACACGGCCAATAATAGCATATTCTATGTGTAATAGAAAGTGAAGTAAAATGACCTGAGCCAATGGCTCTATCATATGCAGTTATGCACCATTCTTTTATGGCACATGTAGGAATTTCAGCCCACGGTCCATAGGCTCCAATATGTGTATCTAGTGATATTTAAAAACTTCTTCACCAAAAAAAAAGTGATATTTAAAACTTCACATTATATTGAAATTTAAGTCCCTCTATAATATTATATTATAACAAATTTAAAGCGTTTAACTCTCCAATGATTGATCCCTGAACCTCTCCTCCTTAACCCATATGTGCTTCAGCTTTTACCACTTGAGTTATCATTTGAGACATTCTCAATTTTAATTAAAAACACAGTAATTTCTATTTTTATTTTCAATTAGTTTACTTTGCATAAGTAATGAATTTGGCAAGTCTTTCAGGTGGTGAATTGGAAAACAATTGATTGTTAATGAGTTGGAATAAAATTGGCACTTAAATAAACTTAGTTTATGGATTTTTGGTAAATTTAATGTTGATGATCATATATATTGATGTCTAAAATACTTCTACTTCCGTAACTCATTGATTGTTTGATCTTCCGAAGAAGCAAAAAAAAAACTCATTGATTGTTTGGTGCTGCTTTGAAAAACAGGGTTGTGATGGATCAGTACTACTTGATGACACTTCCTCCTTCAAAGGAGAGAAGACTGCACTGCCCAACAGCAATTCTCTGAGAGGCTTTGATGTCATTGATGCCATAAAGTCTAAGGTGGAGGCAGTGTGCCCTGGTGTGGTTTCATGTGCTGATGTTGTTGCCATTGCTGCTCGTGACTCTGTTGCCATTGTAAGTTCAACACCATACTAAATATGCTTAACAAAATTGAGAATTAGCTGCTTTGCTTAAAGGTCCTTAAGTATGTATTCATTTTAACTGATAACTAATAAGTAATTAATGACTCGCTTAAGGACAGTTATTAAGATATTAAAAAATGTAAAGAATAGTATAATTCATTATAAATATATATTTTTTTCCTTTAATCATTGGCAAATGTTTTAAGGGAACTCTCACTGACCAACAAAATTTTGGTTTACTAGCAGACAAGCTAAACCTCTATAGGGGTGATTGATGATACAATCAGGGCCGGTCCCGACATTTTGGAGGCCCTGGGTTAATAATAAAAATGGACCCCTAAATTTTTTTTGGAGAAAGTTTAATAGGTATACTAAACCAAAAAAATGCCTTTTACAGCGCTTTGGACCTCTAGCCGCTGTAAAATAGTATACAGGGGTACGAAGCGCTGTAAAAGATGGACTAATTACAGCGCTTTTTTAAGGAAAAACGCTGTAAAAAGTATTCGATTTTTTTTTTGAGGCCCCTTTTTTTTGGAGGCCCTGGGCTGTGGGTCTGCTTGCACAGGCCCAGGGCCGGCCCTGGATACAATAACGAATTTGAAAATGTCATTTATTGAAAGAATTTTTAACAGTTTCCTCAACAGAATCAGTCTTTCCTTCAAGGAGTGTGAGATACCTGTCCAAGACAAAAAGAGGGGCTCTCTTTAGGATTTTTTTTTTCTTTTTAATTTGGTACACAGAGTTCTCATATATACATTTTTAACATGTTTGGCTTTGTTTCCCTATCTCGGAGTCAACTCTGGCACATATAAATTACTCACAGAAACTTGTCTTCATAATCAATTTGAACTCTTTTTTTAATTTAATCATTGTATATTGCAGCTTGGAGGGCCATATTGGAACGTTAAACTTGGAAGAAGGGATTCCAAGACAGCCAGCTTCAACGCTGCAAACAGTGGTGTGCTCCCATCTCCCTTTTCTTCCCTCAGCGATCTCATCTCAAAGTTTCAAGCTCAAGGCCTCTCTACCAAAGACATGGTTGCTTTATCTGGTATGTGTCATTTTCTCTCTTAATCAAATTTTACTGGTTCTCTCTTATTCTCTCGTCCATTATGGATTTGTAATTATGCTACATTATTTTCCTGTTATTGAGATGACACATTCAAATATGACTGTTCTGTTAATAATGTGTCCTTTTGTTAATGATATTTGCATATGTGGTCCATCTGGTGGACTTGGATGTGTGACATTTAAACAACCACGTACACTGCATGCCATGCTCTTATTCTAAGCTTAAAGCCTAACTTTTACAGAGAAAACAAAAAAATGTAAAGTGAAAGGGAAATCATGTTTACCCAATCGATATTATAGATGACATTGTTGACTTTTGGTTTTCTCTTAATACTTTTCTACGGTTATAAAACAGGAATACCATTTAATTCTCACTTTCAGTCACTACTTTGTCTCAAGAGTGATTTGTTATTGACAGTAAATTCATTATATAATATCATATCATATATACACCACTTTTCTCATTTTTCTAACTTTCTGTTATTTTCTCTTCTTTTTCACTCATTTTAATGTAACAAATGTGTGCGGTTTGATCAAGAGTGGACAAATTGAGATTTTGAGCTTAATTGAGCCATATGATGTGAGCTGCCCAATCTTGATTGAAGAGCTCGAATCACTTAAATGTGTGAATTTAGGATTACAGGGAACCCAGATAGGAGATCATAGTCATGTTGATTATATTAATTCAATGTTTACTTTGTGGTTTCAGGAGCCCACACAATTGGCAAGGCCAAGTGCTCTACCTTCAGACAACGCGTATACAATGAGACCAACAACATCAACAGTTTATTTGCCCAGGCAAGGCAGAGGAATTGTCCAAGTACTAGTGGCACTATAAGAGACAACAATGTAGCTGTGCTAGACTTCAAAACCCCAAACCAATTTGACAACTTGTACTACAAGAACCTCATCAACAAAAAGGGGCTCCTTCATTCTGACCAGGTTCTATTCAGTGGAGGATCCACAGATTCACTTGTTATAACTTACAGCAACAATCAAAAGGCCTTTGAAAATGACTTTGTTAATGCAATGATTAAGATGGGAAACAACAACCCTTTAACTGGGTTAAATGGGCAGATTAGGAAGCATTGCAGAAGAGCAAATTAGAGGAGGAAAATCAAGTCAATTGTGTGTGTTTCTTGGTATATATATGCCCCAAAAGTGGTGGTGTTCTTTGGTTAGTTGATATGTTTATGTGTTTTCTCATGCCTTGGGAAAAAAATGGTGTTTTCCTCTTGGTGTATAAAATGTTTTGGTGTTTAGTTCAATTTAATTTTTACTCAGGTTATTTGTAAGGAATAATGTGCAAAGTAATGCCTTGACAGAAACTGTCATTAAGGATGTGTTTACTGTTGTACCCACAAGTTGAACTGAATAGATATTTCTTTAAATAGCTTTTGGCATTGAATTCATTAACAGACCACAATGCTATATTAAAAATAATGTTCTTTTTGGCTTAATTTTATATTTTTTTAAAACTGGGAGGGCTAAAGCCCAAATAAAATAAAATAAAACAAATCACACCATATTCTGGGCAGGTGAACCCCAACTACATCATTCCTAAGAAAATATATCAGGGAAGGAGGAAAACTACTAAAATAGAAAACTACTTCCTGTGTATTGACCCAAGCTAGCAAGATGATATGCACAACCATTTGCCTCACGGTAGACATGCTGAAAACTGATCTCATTAGCAACACAGGCTAGCTCAACAATATGCTTGATAAGATCAGCACAAGGATGAACATATGAGCATCTAACTGTGATAAGGTTGGGAGAAATCTTGGCGTCCATCTCAACAAGGATCCGAAATTCCGAGCAGGTTTGAGGGAATACTCAGCCTCCTTTTAAAGCACCCCACAATTCATCTCTTAAAATGCTACAAAAAGCCATATTACAGTAGAAACCTTTAATAGCCCTTCCTTGGTCATTTCTAACCAAACCAAATTAAGCCTAGGTCTGATACTTGGAGGCTTAATTTCATTTTGTTCTCTTGAATATTGCATTTGTGCATTTTTTATCCCTAGCTATTTTAGCAAATCAAATTCTTCATTAAGTAAATTTGGCCATGTCATCTAATAGTTCCCAGAGGTTGGGGGTTTGAAATGTCTAACTCAGATATGTAGAGTATATAATCCCAACTCTAAATTTTGAAAATCAACAGAGTTTGGAATGTCTAACTGATTACTCAATCAATGAAGAACAAAAACCTTGAGTTTTGAGGCATGAAGAGCGAAAGAGATTAAAATAAGTTGAGTTTTGAAGAGGTACAGATGAAAGCAAGAAAGAAATGCTTCTTCAGATCAGAGATAACAGTGAAGGCACAAAAACTTCTGATATCATACCAAAGAAACTAATGTTTCAAGAAAGAATTCAGAGAAGAGAAAACTGAAATTTTATTCATTGAAGGAGTGAATACAGTAGAGTACATCAATGCTTAAATACATTATACATGATCACAAAGCTATCAATCAAGCTCTCTAAGACTCTAACTGATGATAACAAATTCCTAGCAATTCTAAGAGAGGAAAGTCTTGGCATCATCATGAGTAAAAATGTAAAATAGGAAGAACTGTGAAACGTGAACACTTACATGTTTGATGAACTCAAAACTCTACTAAGAGAATGTAATAGTTGCAACTAGTACAAAATTTGCATACAAAGAAATTAAAAGTCTCCCATTATCTATAGTTTCTTCCTTTCAAATGCCTCCTATCAAACATTACAGGGTATAAAATCATTCAAGAATGAAGAAAATATCCAGAACCCAATCTCACTGAAAGGGACAGCTAAGACATCACACAATAAACCAAATAAAACTATTTGTTCACAACCATTTTGCCCAAGCACAGTATAAAAAGAAGGGGGGGGGGAATTTTCTTCCTGACACAAAATCTAGACTTGCAAGGGTAATTTATCTTCACATCACAGAGGTCTTTTACATAAGGGCACAATTAATCCTCTTTACAGGAAAGTATAAACAACAATAACCTTTACATACATTATGTGTGAACTATATGTGTGTGTTTGGATACCAGTTGACGTTCCTTTCATCCCAATCCACAGAAGAGATATGCTCACTTTTTTATCTTGAAGTGCTAACGTCCGTTTGCAGAGGCCAACAAATGTCCATGTGCTAATCAAAGATGTTTTGTATGGGTTATTTCAAAAAATTTGGTTGGCTCAAGAGGTTGGGAATCCAAAATCAAGCCCTTCCAGCACCACCATGTCTTTGGTTTCTAAATTGATTAAGAAGAGCCAGGGCCTGTATATAGAAAACAAAACTCATCAACCCTTTATGTAACAATAGCAATAAAAGAAAAGACAACTAAAATATGAAACCATAGAGAAAGAACTCATACCTTCTCTTTGGCCCTTGGTGTTCCTGACTTTGACAATGCTACTAATGGGGGCACAGCTCCCTCTTGGAGGACAGTGTTCAAAACTTTGTGACTGTCAGAGCATAGATGTAGAAGAGCCGCCGCTGCGTTCTCCTTCCCTCTAGCCGAACCCAATTCCACAACCTCAACCAGACCGGGAATCCCACCTTCCTGAGCAATTGATCTTCTTCCTTCTAGTAAGGTTGCAAGATTTGCTAAAACAGCCACCGCCTTATCAACCATTCCGGCTGCAGGGTCCATTAACTCTACTAGGTGCTTTACAGCACCCGCTTGCACGATCCGGTCCTTGTTTTCATGAGAAATCGACAAATTAAACAAAGCAGTGGAAGCATCTTTCTTTCCCCTAGGGGTTCCTTTCCCTAAGAGATCAACCAGCGGTTCAATCGCCCCGGCCCTCCCAATGTTAATCTTGTTTTCGTCAACAACTGATAAGCTGAAAAGAGTTGCGGCAGCGTTCTCCTTGGCTTCTGCGCTCCCCGTCTTAAGGACATGAATCAAAGGTTCAATTGCACCAGCATTTGCAATTGTGGTTTTGTTGTTATCATTGATTGACAAGTTAAGAAGGGCTGTAACGGAATTTTCCTGGATTATTGGATCAGTTGATTGAAGTAAATCAATCAATAAGCCAATGCATCCACAATTTGTTATCACAATTCGATTATCCATATTCTGCTTAGCGAGAAGGCGGAGCTCAACTATTGCCTCTCGCTGAGTATCAAGAGACTCACTCTTCAATTGGTCCACCAATTTCCGAACCTGAGCTTCAGTATCAGAAAGATCATCTCTTGTTTCAACAGGAGGAGATAATACTGTCCTAGGAGGGAATCTCTCTGAAGACCATTGCCACACAGATTGCCTTTGAGACCTTGGCTCCGGCAGTTGAGATAAAATCTCAGGCTCTCTCTGCGGCGTTGGCATGGCGGCTGTATCTGGCCTTGGATTTAGTTCCCCAGAAGTATCTTCAATGCCAACTGAATTGGCCGACCGCATATTATCACCTTCTATGCCTTCAGGAATATTTTCACTATAAAGTGCACTGGAATCAGAAGCAGTTCTAACATGGGATTGAGATACTTCTGCGCTCGAGGCATTGGAAGATTCCCTTCTAGATGGTGACATTGAAGATTGGTCAGCTGAATCCATACTCTCTTCATCTGAGCTGTCAGACCCATCATCTGAACCCGCATGTTGCACATTACTCATGGCATTTAAGGAACCTTCTGAAGTTAACGAGGAATGCAATGACAATGATCCCTCTTGGTTGATTCCACCTGATGAAGTTATAACAGGTGATTCCTTGATTGAATCAGACTCCATA
This sequence comes from Lotus japonicus, assembly GCF_012489685.1. Lineage (NCBI taxonomy): Eukaryota > Viridiplantae > Streptophyta > Magnoliopsida > Fabales > Fabaceae > Lotus > Lotus japonicus. The sequence continues at coordinate 16,908,346 of NC_080041.1, read as the reverse complement.
GACTCATGAAGGAGAGAAGGTTGATATAAGTTTGTGGACTTAACGGGGCCAACAAGCTTCACATTGTTTGATTCACACCAGTTTGCAATCAATGCCTTTACAGTGTAGTTAGGTATTAGGTTGGTGTGAACCAGAGTTTGAAGTGTCTTTGGACAAACAATTAGCCCGAGATCGATCCATTTCTTGATGAAATCCCGTTCATAGGTTTGCCCAGATGCTACAATGACTGGATCTGTCATCAACTCCAAAGAGAGAGGACAGCAAAAATCAGCTGGTACTGACACTGGGAAAGAGCTCTGAGCTTGCTTAAGCATAACAAGATCCTCGTGCATACGAGTTACAACAGAGATCATTTGATCAATATATTCAGCTTCTGCGGTCTTTTCAGATTGTTCAGCGTTCTCTTTCAACTTTTGAAGGGCCACAGCCTCAATTAGAACCTCTTGATTAGACCTCAGGCTAAGGTTCTCGGAAATCTCAGCGAGCACCTCTGAACTGGCTCCTGCACCTTCCAGTTGTTCAATAATGGCTTCTTCAATGGCAGATGAAGTTTCAGGTCCCAAATCATCGGGGAGACGTTGCTGCGAAACCTTCAGCTGCTCTAAGATATTGAACCCTGAAACCTGAATTCTTGATATCAAGGGTTCAACTTGCACAACCTAGTTATTAAAAAAGAGGAAATAGTGAGAATCAAAACATAGAAAGTAAAAAAACATGTTTAAGAAGCAGTCATGGCCAGGAAACTACTACATAGATGCCATTTGGATGCAGACCAAAAAGCATTTATTGGAGCTTATCAACTAGAAAAGCACTACATAAGCTCCAACAAGTGGTCTTTGCTCCGTAAGTAAACACTCATATTGTATTTCTATACTAGATGGCAATCCAACTCAAGCAAATATACTAGCCCTCTGTTCATTTCAAAACTAATCACATATCCCTCACGGAGGTGAAGATTAAGGAAGCAGTTAGAAGGAGAGTGGTATCTGGTTCCTAATATGTATGTAACCTCAGATGAGTGAAGAGCTAAATAGATAAACTTGATAAGAAGAAACTATACTTTGGGTGAACATTAAGTACAAAGAAAATCATTAATTAAGCACAGTGTAACAAAATGAAGTAATGCCGAGAGAGGAGGAGCGAAGCAAAGAACATAAGAAACGAAGCAGCATGTGGTGACAAAAGATGGAAAAGCAACTCATGCTTGTCTACATAACTCTGTTCCTCTATATGTGACAGAAGTAAAAAGTATGATCACCTTGCCAAACACAGAAAAATATAAGAAAAAAAGGGCAGCCAAGTGCACAAAGCTCCCGCATGCGCGGGATCCGACCATTTGGTCTACTGCACGCAGCCGGCAGCCCTGCCTTGTTTTATACACAAGAGACTGTTTCCAGGACTTAAACCCGTCACCACAGACACATGGAAACAACTTACCGTTGAGCCAAGGCTCCCCTTAAAACAGAAAAATACACTATCCTAAAATTGGATCTAGGCTTAACTTAGCAAATGACAAGGACAACCACCACACAGTGTAAGTTCAGCTTGTTTTTTGTTAAAATAATAACCAAGATACATGTTCCACCTATATCTACAATCTAAGATTTAGATATTACAATGAGACTTACAAAGTAAAATTTGCTAGATAATATATGCCAGTTCTCGATAAGCTCCCTCAACTCATCAACAGCCAGACCAAGTTCCTTGAATAACTTACTAAGCTCTTCATTAGAAGCTAAACCAGACTGAACAGTGACATCAACAATTGGTTTCAAAAGATTCAGCATCTTCTCTGCCTTCTCATAATAGTTTGATACAAGTTCTGAGTTTATTTTTCCAGAAGATGATAAATGCAAAAATGAGGATATGCCTTTAGAGAGCGCCTTTAACACAGATATCTCCATAATTCCTGCATCAGTGGAAAAAACTCATTGTCATGTAGTTCTGATAGGGCAGGAATAAAAAAGCTCCAGATATTGCATTAACTAGGATACCATAGGATAGAGGCAATGTATAAGACTTGATATTATAAGAAATGGAGATCCATGTCTAGCACCTAACCAACAGGGGACTCATGCTTATGGATATCATTTCCTATCTGGTCATATCCAACAAAGATCAATACAATAGAGTCATAGGATGTAATAATTCAGACAGTATTGTACTAATATGCGAATGAAGTAACATATGCTATCACTGGATTGTAACAGTATCAGCTTACAATGTCTCACACCCACCTTATAAGATGAACCAAAAAATGCCATCTAAATCACAAAGATCTCCCTAGAACATGAAATACCAGATGAGAAAGGATAAAGCAACACAGGCTCTACATGACTCAGAAAACAGAAAAAATCTATTCACGCTAGGTAAGGTCGACTAAATTGATAAAACAGCACTCATGTGTCCTGTCAGAAACCATGTTCTCAATCTCACATAGGCCATTTAAATCTATATTGAAGATTCACTTAGAGTTTTCCTTGGTCTTTCTCTACCTTTATTAACTAGGCTATTCTCCATCTCATCAACTTCTCTTGCAGTGTTTATTGGTCTTCTTCCAACATGGTCAAATCATCTTAGGTGATATTTTGTCATTTTTTTCTCAGTAACTGCTACTACTACTTTCTCACTAATACATTCATTTTCTTATCTTATCATTGATCAATCTCATATCATTCAACAAAGTTTGACATTTGTTGTCGATCGCGTAAGACAACCCTCCGCTTGTACTGAGGCTCGGGACCCTGTATGCATTGACTGGCAAGGAAGCACGACATAGGCAGACTTAGCCTCAAGCTCAACTTCAATTCATGTAATTTGGTTTCTAAAATCGGAACTCGACCTCAACTTAGATGGCTCCACTTGATTAAAAATCAATTCACTTATTTGACCTCAACCATTAGTTCATTGCAATTAACAATATAACAAAGGAAGTTAAAGTTCTGAGTTTTAAGCACAAACATATGGCATTACACTAGGTTCTGTCAACGGAATTCACTGATAAACATCAATAAAATGCTGCAAGAAAGGAAAGGCAACAGCATGCAACACATGATGAAGGAGCAGAATTAAAAACTTAACAGAATCACATACTTAATAACAATGCAACTACAAACTAATGAAATATGGTGCCAAAGTTAAATTCAATAAATAATAACTAAAATTTATTAAGAAACTGGTGAAATATGAATTACCAGAAATAGGGGTTGGAAAGGTAAAGTGCTATATTCCCAGTTGGTTGTGAGTTTATCAGAGAAAGGAGAAGCTGGAAAACAGCCACAGGGTTTTTCAGGCCACCGTGGGAATGGGAGGAGCTGGTGGTGGTTGTAAAATAATTGTGGAATTTTGGGGAATTTAACCTAAGGTATGAGATAGCATGAAATTATGTTGTTGTCTCAATGAAATATAAAAATGTCAAAGCCTTGAATTTTTCAATATATGGAATGTTATTTATCATTATAACAATGCGTTTGATTGAAGCCTTGGAATTTCCTCAACTTTTGGTCATGTTGCAGAGCTGGTCATTAACTAGGAAAATGCAGAGTCAATGTTGGAACAATTGAATTTTAGTTGGAACTTTGACCTGACTGAAAACACTTCAACGTTCATTGTGAGATGATAAATTTGGTAGCTTCCATTTACAAGGCCCAAAGGAACAATCACTAGGCCGAAAGGAACATGTTTTATTTTAATTTTCTTTCCTACTATCTTATGTTCAGCTGGTTAATTTTTCACATGTAGGCCCAAATCCATACTTGGCAAGTTAGACCTATTGAGCTGTATGTCATGACAATTTTTTGTAGGCATGAAAAATTAGGATTTATCTCTATTTATCTTTCCTAATTAATTAAGTTATTTTAGACTTTTAGTTGCACCAAGGTATCTCTCAGCCGACAGTCATGAGATTAATCATTTCGAGACTCTCAGAAGTGGTTAATGCATCTCCAACAAATCCTTCTCCGTGCACATCGCACTTGAATTGAACTCTAACTCGACTAAATACTTACAGAGTTTATGGATCAAACCCTCAACTAAATCCTTCTCCACATCACGAAGGTTACACACACTATTCTAAAATTAAATTAATTTTTCCATCAGACCTTTTCAAAATATAAAATCTCATTTTAACAAATAAATGAGTAAAACAGATGAATTTGGCTCATTACAATGCAAGATTAAACTATACCAAATCAATTGTTATTGTAGTGAAGGATTCCATGTGAGGACTCATTAATACAATGCATGCTGTGAGCTGTCCCCGTCACTGAGAAGGAACTCTAATTAACTACAGTGACGCAGCTTGACTAATTGTAAATTAGCATAGATAGTTATATCCATGTGATTGCTTTAATAGATATGTATCTTTGACAAAACAAAGCTATTCTATATTTTAATCACAGATAGATCCAATGACCTATCATCTCAATATACATGTATATGGGAATGCTCACAAGCAAATATTTATCTTACATGACATTTAATATCATATTAGAAGTTGTCAACCGCACATAAATGCGATATCAGTTTGATTATTTTCTAAAATGAATAATTAATGTCAGTTCAAATATGACATGATTTCCACCAAGTCTCTCAACTTGCGTGTTAAAAAATCTTTCTCTTTCTCTTTTTCTTTTAATCACATTTAATTTATCTTTTATTAAGACTAAGACAATTATTGTCAAGTCGGGTGAAAATACCATAAACATAAAATTTCATTTCCAAATATTTAAGGAAGTTACATTCATGAGTTTGGTGGTATAAAAATCTCTTATATCTTTCTGATCTGCTTAAAGACACAAAATAAAATGAAAACTCTCATGCCTTTTTAATGGATAATGCATGGGTGTTTGGCATGACGATGCTTTGTTTCCAAAGCTTTGAAAATTGATCAGTGAGGTTTTAAGTAATAGGAAGTTGAGTAATAACTAAAGAACCAAAGATGCGAATATTTCAAGCAACCGTGATAAAACAAAGTCGGTCTATGTCATGAAAAATGAGAGCATGCATCTTCTACTAAAAAATACCACACAAAATGAAAACGGAGATGGAAGAGGCCAAGAGGGAAAATAAATAATATATATGGAGCATTCTATATATACATTAGCTATCTTATATAATACTTATTTTAATTTCTAGACCTACTCTTTCACACTCTTGCTCAGGTTGAGTTTCACACGTCAAGGAATATTGTGAGATCTTGTTGGTAAAAAGATTGACTAAGATTGCATGCCCTTACTTAAATAGATCAATTTCATAGTGCAAGAAAACTATCCCACTACACTTTTTTTCTTTGATTCTTTGGTGACCAAACGACAAAGGGTTCTCCTATAAGCCTTGTTACACACTTACACATGTGTTTAATTTACGTATATTTGGATTTTCATTAAACTCCATGCGTTAAAATTTTGTTTCTTTATTTGTGTGTTAAACATATACATATATAACGCCTTTTCAAGTAAGTACCTAATTAAGACTATTTAGGTCCATATATGTGAAATAACCACATTTAAAGAAAAAATTGTGTTACAATATGAAAGGAGGTTAGCGGTCATATAGAATTATATATAGCCTTTTAATATACACAATAGCAGTGGTTAAAAATCTTTAATTTGTTAAAAATCTCAGCGTTCGAGCCTGACACTTTCGAATCGCATGCTATATGTTTGTAGGAAACTTGTGTTTACACATTAAACACATATTCATCTAGATAAAATAGGAAAATAATGAATATGGATGAGTGATATGATAGATGATGAATATATGAAAACATAAAAAATAAACAAATAGAAATGAAATGAAAGAAAAAGTGAAATGCAATAATTGCCTAAAACTCAAGTTTGTAACAAAGAAAGCAATCTTTTATATCCCCTTTAAATTGCATGTATAATGAATGTAAATTACTTTGGCTGGATCTAAGAGTTGTTTTTAAATTTTCTTTTTGGCTACTATATGAAGATTAAGTGAAGCAATATATTGTAGCAAATTAGAACCTGTTTTTTTTTCTAGATTCCACAACGTGCTAGCACTCCCAACAGAACCAACTAATATTCTAACTAATAGGAATTAACTAAATAAAAAATGCGACATTTAAAAAAAATCAAAAGAAAAACAAGAGGACAAGATTTCATTTTTCATATAAAGAATAGAATTTGAGAATCTAATTACAACAATATAATGGAAAGGAATGGAATATGAGTTAGATCTATACATGTTAGTTGTTACATTCAATTTCACATCACATGGGAACAGAAATTAACTACATCTACTTATGTCTCAATTGTCTCCCTTCTAAGATCTCTACTTCACATCCTTGAGATCATGGCACAGACTTGTAGACTTACCTAAGCTTCAGTCAAATGGTGATATTCCCCCCACGTGCAATAGCCAATTGTTGAAGATTAGAATTCATCTATTCATGTGATTTTCAGCACCAATTCTATAATAAAATCATATATAGTTCTCAAAGCATGCGTTTCTCATAGTATGCTTTATGATCCTTCTATCTCTCCTATTACCAATATATCTAGAGTTTCCAAGTTGACTTAAATTTCTTCAGTTTTCTTCATTTTGTGTTTTAGTTTTTTACCAAGTTTGAATCTCATTATAAAACTACTACTCCAAAAGGAAAAACAGAATTGTAAAGATAATGAGACTTGCAGTCAAGTTACCTAGTGAAATTGATATTGTTGAGAAGTCTTATATTGACTAAAAATATGATTAAATAAGTATTTATAAAGAGTAGAACAATTCTTAACCTGAAACTAGCTTTTCAGATAGAATTAATCCAACCCAAATTCTAAATACCAAGTAGTTTATGCTAGCCATTCCTGCAGTCCGAATGCATTGTTCTTTACAAAATGAAGACATATCATGCATCAATATAGAAATTGTATAAAAATAAAAATCATAACAATGTTTATGCAAAAAGCATATGAAAAAAAGTTGTAGAAAATATCACTAAAAGTATATGAATGTAATGGCATCTCCCTTTTCCATAAAGAGGATAAAAAGAAATTAAGATATGATCCCTGATATATATGCTCAAGTGATACATTCTACTCTGATGATGAGAAAATAAATCTTGATTATTCCTACAGCAAATGATGAATAGGAAATTAACAATTAACTGGACCTAAACAAAGTATGTGACATTTTCACTGGAAATGGATCCATGGCTCATTGTGCTTTTAGGTGGAGTGTAAAGAGAAGAAGCTGAAGATGAAGACAATGATGAAAGGACCACAGAAGGTGAAGGTAGTGGTCTTGGTGGTGGAGGAGGAGCAGGTGATGGAGGAGGATGAGGTTGAGAAAGACTTTGTGATGAGTTTGGTGCAGGCATTGATGCTGCTTCAACAACAGATGAAACTAAAGCAGCATGATGAGAAGAAATCAGAGAAGCAGCTTCTCTGTATTTGTATTTTAGTATCTCAGCTCTCACTGCATGTAGCTCTGCTTGCAATGATTGAACTTGTTGCTGCAAAGCTGAAATTGCACCCATGCATCCATACACTGGATCTCTCAACCTCAAGTTTGCTTCATAAACCATGCTATTTGCTGCATCAGCTCTTTGCCCTTCAGGTACCTCCTAGATATAGCATCAAAATTTGAAAAATAATAATAATCAACAGTTGCTCTCATAAGAGTAGTTATTAGTCCTATTGAAGAAATAAAAGAGTAACTACTAATAGCATGTTTTAAAACCCTTGTAAAATTGATTCTGAAATCAAAATCAATTATGGGAAGAAACTTTTTCAAGTAGCTTCTAGGTTTCGGAATTAATGCTCATGAAAAGGAAGCTACTCCCATAAGCTTCTCACTAGAATTGATTCGAACAACCCAGCTTCAGAAAGAAGCATGTTTGGATTAGTTTCTATTTCATCAACAAACTACTCACATAAACATATTTTGATTCTGACTTTAAAATCAACTGTAGAAGGATTTTAAAACCTGCACTAATTTTAAGTCGGGAGCTAGCTAAGTACTAACCATTAGCATCTTGGAAACATTGCTTGCACCAAACACTTTGTGAACAGCTGCAAACTTCTGGGGCTCATGAGGTGAGAAATAAGGGGAGAAAGGGCATTCTTCAGCACACCTTCTTCTCAGAAGCTTGCATGCAGCACAAGGGGTTACTGTGTTCAAGGTTGTCCCTGAAGCTGGACCATAAAAATGTCTCCTTCCCATTTGAGAAGCTGCTTCTCCTTCTGATTTGGCCTTCGCTATCTCATCTAATCTTTCTTTGGCAAAACACAAAACACCATGTTAAGCAAACATCCTTAGCAGTTAGCACTAGGTCTGTACAGACAAATAATGCATGTTTTGACATTTGGATGCTCAGATCATCATGCCCTTGGTAGTTGGCACCATCAGAAGAAATACATAGTGAAAATCTACCATGTTTCAGATGGTAAGAGAGGAGCTAGAAAAAGTTAAACTGAGAATATATATTTACCTGTCTCTGGAGATCCAAACATGCCTCTTGATTGTCTTGATCTAAGTGGTGGGTTGAGAGAGGAGAAAAGTTTGTTTCAGACAGATACAAACAAGGTCTAAAAAGCAGGGAAACAAGTCCTTAAAAGGCCAGGTAATTAGGAAAAGCAGGTCAATGGTCTATTAAAAGAAAGAGAAGAAAAAGATAGAACTATTAGAAAAAAATTCAGATATTATTTAGATTCTTTAAAATACTTTTTTGATATGATAAAGTAACGCAAGACTATTTAGTTTGAGCTGAAAATATTTACATTTTTGTGAGATTAGCTTCTCAGTTTGTAAGAATTTTTTCAATAGACTCCCATATGAAATATATGAAATAAGCATGTATCTCTTGAAATTACATGTTAATTTTTTATAACAATGTTGAATTACAAGAAAAATAGGGGAAAACAAGAAAATAAAAAACAAAAGGGTTAGGTTGTAATGGAGAGAGGACTCTTTGTCAATAGCTTGCACACGTGTTAGCCTTTATGGAGAACTGACAATTGACTTTAGAAAACAAACAAGAGGCATCATTGTCAGACTATTCAGCAGCTGAGTTTTCTTAGAATATTATTGGAGAAATTGCTATGGGCTGCAAAGTGGTATGCCTCACTTCATTGGATGCCTTGTATTTGTCTCACAAGTTTTGACACAAGTTGTGATCATGTATGCTATGTTATGTATGAGGAACCAATTAGATTAGAGGGTTGCAATTCTTAACGATCTTTGGCTATTTTCTCCATTTTAAGGGCAGATGAGAAACAGTGCAAGATATATAATTTCAGTGGACAAATAATGATATACTATGAAGATGAACTGCAACAGCTCTCTAAGAATATTTCACGGACACAACATCACCTCACCTCATCCCACCCACATGTGCACGGTGGTGGAGCCAGAAATTTAAGTTTTTTTTTTTTTAAATCAGAAATTTAAGTTTTTCTTTTTTGACAAAAAATCAGAAATTTAAGTTGAGGGGCCAAACATGGAGTTCTACCACACTATCCAATTTTCTTTAGGCCGAATAACATAAAAACCAATTGGATAAGCAAGGAATTGTAAAAAAAAAAAAAAAAAAAAACAAGAAAACTATCATGCTTAAAAGGCCCAGTCACCATAAAAAAAAAACGATCTGCTTCCAAGATCCCATTGAACATGGAAAAAAAAATGGTGTGTTAACGGCAGGCAGAGGTTTCGTGAATACCATTTTTTTTTGCCACTAAACTTTTAGATTTTAAAATTACATGCTAATGTATATGTGGGGTAAATTGTCATTTTGGTCATTGAAAGTGTTAGGCGTGGTAAAATTAAAACTTTAGTACTTTTTCCATACTGTTAAATAATTTTAAGAGTAGATATACAAACTCATTTTAATTTGATTGTGAAAATATAGATTCCACGAGGTCTTACATTTATATTCAAATATTTTCAAGTTGAAAATAACAAACAGTAAATGGGGCCTGTGCTCTATGTTCAGGTAACATCACAGAAACAACATTGCATCTTTTTCTCCACTACAAATTTCCTGGGGTCTATGGTGTGGCATTATTCAGCGGGAAGGTATCATGTGGGTTGCACCAGGCACATTACAAGCTCTCTTGGAGGAATGGGGGAATTTAGTAGAAAAAACTGATCCCCTACTCTGGAAACTTATCTCGTATTCGCTGATATGGTCAATTTGGTTAGGCCGTAACAATGCTGTTTTTAGGGAGAAGACTTTTGAATCACAAGAGGTGTGGGATATGCATATATTAAGAATCATTTGGTGGATAAAAGGCTCTTGGAAAGAATGTCCATATAGCATGGAACAATTCTCAAATAATTTCTACACTGTAAAGGTATCAAAGGGATGCTCGGGAATAAGGACAGCAATCTGGGCTCCGCCAGCCATAGGCATTTTGAAGGTTAATGTTGATGGGGCGTCTCAAGGTAACCCTGGCCCGAGCGGGATTGGTGGCGTGGTTCGAGACTCTAAGAATTGTGTACTTGGCTTCTTCTCCTTGAACATAGGCTACGGGTGGGCATTTGAAGCTGAAATCAAAGCTATTCTTAAGGCTTTGATTTTTTGCCAAAGTTTCATGCTAAGGAATATCATAATCGAAAGTGATTCTAATCTTTCAGTGGGCTGGGTAAATTCAAGGAAGACTCGACCATGGAAGTTACTTAACGATTTGAATCATATTGATCTTCTTGTTCAAGAAGTCAATTGCTTGAGTGTGGTTCACATATTTAGGGAAGCCAATACTGAAGCTGATACTCTGGCCAAAGCAGGGTGCGGGAGATCGAATGCGTTGTGGTGGTGCTCTGAAAACCGTTAAGGTATTCCATTAAGACCCGGTCTCACAGTGGTCGTGTAGTTTTTCGTTCTCGTTCTGAGGATGGGAGGCGGTTCCTGCGCTGCGGGTGGTCTTGGATAACTCTGTCACACCTTGTGCTCTCTTTCTTTTTATGTTATTGCTATTTATCTATCTTTCCTTGTTGTTAGGTTTCGTTGGAACTCTATCTTTGAATGTATCCTTTGGCTTTGCCTTTTTTCCTTTCAATATTATTCATCTTTCAAAAAAAAAGAAAAAAAAAGAAAATAACAAACAGTATAATTTTATAATTTCTTTCATATGTTTAAATGTATGTATATATATAGGAAATTTTGACGACAATTGGAATAAACGAACATATATAGCTTATATTTTTTATGCTTAAGTTTTTCGATGAGAAAGCAAAATTATTGAGTCGCTAAATTCAAGGTTTCTAAGCATCCAATCAGCATAACAATCTCACAATATAGATTAATTCAGCTTCTAAATGAATAAATTGTTGGAATAACAAGTCCTTTACACATGAGAGAGAGAGAGAGAGATAGGGGGAGGGAGAGGGAGAGGAAGGAGGGAGGGAGGGAGGGAAGGAGGGGAGAGAGAAAGGGAGGGATGAGAGAGAGAGTGAGAGAGAGAGAGAGAGAGCAGAACTATAAGTTCAAAAACACTTAAATTGGTACACCTAAAAGTTCATTTGGTTTTCTTTATTTATTTATTGATTTACTGATCTATATTTGTTTTACAGGAAATATGATAGTCTATTGTTACTAAAAGATTCTCTTTATTTGGCGTGAACAGGCTAGAAGATCTACTTGCTTACATTGTTAGGCAAACAACAACCAAGTTACGGGAAATGAGGTTTTGCTGGTGCAAATAATTGCTGGTAGAAACGGCTCTAAAGGAGGAAGATTTTCAATTAAATTATATAAATGAAATATTGTTTGTATATGAGCGTATTGTGTAACGCCCCGATTTCTCGGACGTCACGAAAAACCAAAAATCATGATTTTCACAAAGAATTTTCGCCGTCCATTTATTAATCTTCATTAAATGACAAAGATCCAATTATTACGAAAGTTCTCAGCGTTAAATATAAATCAAATAAACAAACGTGCGAGTAAGGAAAACGAACGATTGATATAAATCCAATAACTGAAATAATGTACGGTGGCCACACCCATGTGTGTAAACAAAACCACCCTAGTAATCTGACAAAATTGTTTACATTTGAAAATCAACTACAAGTACTTCAAAGTAAAATAAAAGCTCCAAAAATAAAACAGCGCTCTCAACCCAATCAAGGCCACTCGTTGCAGTCTGCATCTTCTCTGGCCCACATGTTGGAAGGCTCCGGCGTCTCCTCTCCTGGCTTCGGAAGCTCAACTTTCATGTCCAGGTTCCACTGCCTCAATGCCTCCAAGCTCCACCCAAACCCTAATGGTACGGGATCCATGAGTCCCTGATTCAGCTCTTGCTCGGGTGGTGCAATGGGGCTCACCGGCTCCTCCTTCGGCACCAAAAGTCCCTCTGTCGGATTCCGGTACTCGGAAGTCACTGAAGGCTCGCTCCCCTCGCCTGACTCGTAGCCTGGCCCCTCACTAGGGTCCGACTCCGAACCGCTGAGAAAATCCATCCCTAAGGGGAGTCCAAAACGGAAGGGTGCGTGAGGAAACCGAATCTTCCCTCTGATAGGCTGAGTCTCAACAATCTGCCCAGCTTGGTCTCTTTTGAAGATGGTCGCGCCGCCGACGTACACGTTCTTCTCCTGGCGGTAGTCGACACCCCAGGCCGTGTCCTCATCAAAACTATGGAGATAAATCTCCCAGTCCTGATCCACTAGCTCCTTCCGGATCACCATCTGTTGGCGTTAAGCGCCCAAACAACAAATAGCAAATAGAGAGGGTCAACTTCTGACTCTCAAATATCTCTAGTCTCTAGCATGTTATAGACAATATAATATCATCATTAATCAACAGAACATAACTAAAAGGTTAATCACATAGCCTAAGTTTCAGTTAGTCTATGCGTCCTCACTTTTCACACAACCACCTTTCACCTTGGATCCAACACCATTCGTCCAGCAGACGAACAACACCATGAGCAAAGCTCACAACATCATGGCGTTCCTTGGAACGACCACAGCACACCATGGGTCAGACACCCACAAGTCATAACATCACGGTTCAAACCGCATTCACCCTCGCGTGCAAGTTATCCGTTTTGTCTCTAACGGAACCACTGTTCTCATGGTTCATAGTCTTAACCAGACCTATGTTCCACTAATCATAATTTACTTGCATGCGAGTAAATATCATAAAATCCTAGTCTCATGTTACTACTTCAAGTAAATAGACAGGCATTTTATCTCATGTTATTGAAATTAAATAACATCATGCATAATTTCACTTAGCAAATAAGGCATACTTGAACTAGCATACATCAACTAACTAGTTCTATAGCATACTAAGAATTTATCATATTAACTTAGTAATAAATCATACATCATATCATCACTTAGCATAATATTGAATACTAATACTAAGCATGTTATCAACCACACTCGCATACAACTTCACATGCAGGAAAGCAGTAAGACTTCTCTAGACGGAAGTGCCCTCACCTTGGCTACGCTTTCCACGCGAGATCGAGTACGTTCGATCTAACCTTTCCGTGCGCGAACCTGCACGGACCAACAAACTAGGGTTAGAATTTGAAGGAAAAAGGAGCATCATTTCCCCCCTTCAAATATTCGAACCCCATCCCCTAAAACCAAACAATATTTCATCTTCTTCTTGTAAACAAGAAGAAAAAATACTTGAGTTCACTACTTCCCGAAGGAAGCAGAGCTTAGTTACTATAGGAATTATTTCTTATAGAGGTCAAGAAGAACTCTGGAGAGGGAGAGATAGAGACTCACAAAAATTTGGAGAGCTCTGAGTTGTGATTTTCCCTTCACTAGAGACTCCTATTTATAGTGGAGGATGTGGAGGTAAAAATACGATAAAACCCTTAATTTTAGCCCAAGCCCAAGGGCAAAAATAAAATTTTAATTAATTTTTATTCAAATTAATTACTTTTCCACTAAGCAAGTAACAAACTCCCCTAAATTCCCTCTAACAACCTTGGCCGTCCCCCCCCTTCTAGTTTGTTAGGATATTTGGTTTTTTTTTTTTTTTTTTTTATTATTAAAACACTAAACACATGGAAATAATTTTCAAATTTGAAAAACCAAACCATTATCCTAACAAAGTTTCGGCCACTCCCTAGAAGAAAATATATCTTCAATTCTTTTTTTTTCTTTTCTTATTTCCAAAATAACATTAAATCCAATTAAAAAAAATTATTTAAATAAAAACTCCAAAACACTTTATATTTACTTAACAAATAAATAAGTAAATCTCCTCCTCCAATATAATAGATATAAGTCTCGAAAATTCCCTTTTATGCATATTCTATGCACTACTCGAATTTCATGCATGTGCATGCATGCATATCGACTACTCGCGCCTTACGTAATAATTAATTACGTAATAAATTACTATACAGCCGATATAGTAACAATTTATCAGTAATTTCTCCTTACCGAATAAAACATCGTACTTTATATTATTCTTCAATAATACAAAACATAAATAAATCACCGGGTCTTACAATACTCCCCCCCTTAAAATAGTTTCGACCTCGAAACTTAAGGGTCTACAAACAACTCGGGATGTGATTCCCGCATTTTATCCTCTAATTCCCAAGTCGCATCGCCCGTAGCTTGATTCCATACAACCTTCACTAAGGATACTTCCTTGTTCCTCAAGCGTTTGGTGCTTTTGTCGACGATCTTGATGGGCGGCATCTCCATCGTTAGATCATCCTTCAGCTGAATATCATCAGGTTCAATCACATGAGAATCGTCAGCCATATACTTCCGAAGTTGCGACACATGCAGCACATCATGTATGTTGGATAGGAACAGCGGTAAGGCAATCCTATACGCCACGGGTCCAACACGCTCCGTAATTTGGTACGGTCCGATAAACTTTGGAGTAAGCTTCTTTGACTTGATCGCCCTTCCGACACCTGTCATCGGGGTAACCCGCAGGAAGACATGATCTCCAGCTTGAAACTCCAACTCCTTCCTGCGATTGTCAGCATAACTTTTCTGACGACTCTGCGAAACCCTCATCTTCTCTTGGATTTGCTTCACCTCTTCTGTGGTTTGCTGAACTAATTCAGGCCCAACAATCAAGTTCTCCCCATCTTGATGCCAGCACAAGGGTGTACGGCACCTCCGACCATACAACGCTTCATAAGGCGCCATCCCTATACTTGCATGAAAACTGTTGTTGTAAGTGAACTCGATCAATGGCAACATCTCATCCCAGCTGCCTTTGTGATCCAGTACACAAGCTCTTAGCAAATCCTCCAAGGATTGGATGGTCCTCTCGGTTTGCCCATCCGTCTGTGGATGATAAGCGGAACTCAATTTCAACCTGGTTCCCAAAGCCCGCTGCAAAGCTTCCCAGAAACGCGAGGTAAACCTCGGGTCTCTGTCCGACACAATGCTAGATGGCACACCGTGCAAGCGTACAATCTCAGCAATGTATATCTCCGCCAACCTCTCTACCTTGTAGTTCAGATTGATTGGCACGAAGTGAGCAGTCTTCGTCAATCGATCAACTACAACCCAAATTGCATCGAACTTCCTTCGTGTAAGCGGCAACGCCGTCACGAAGTCCATGGAAATGCTATCCCATTTCCACTCCGGGACATCCAATGACTGCAGCTTTCCTGCTGGTTTCTGATGTTCCACCTTCGCCTTCTGACACGTCAAACATGTCGACACATACTCAGCTACTTGTTTCTTCATCCCAGGCCACCAAAAATGAAGTTTTAAGTCTTGATACATTTTCGTCATTCCCAGATGAATACTCAATCTACTCTTATGACCCTCATCCAAAATAAACTTCCTCAAAATATCTTGACAAAGAGTCAAACACTTAATCTCAAGTATCACGGCAATGATACTAATCGCAGACATTCTCACAGCCAAACAAACATCTTAGCAAACAAGTCTACCCAATCTCACCGCGAAGTTTTGAAAACATCTTTATCAAAAACAAAAACACCAACGAGTTCGGAAACTCGTAAGCCTAAAACCCTTAGTGCTCTGGTTTCTCAACCGGAGCTCTGATACCACAATGTAACGCCCCGATTTCTCGGACGTCACGAAAAACCAAAAATCATGATTTTCACAAAGAATTTTCGCCGTCCATTTATTAATCTTCATTAAATGACAAAGATCCAATTATTACGAAAGTTCTCAGCGTTAAATATAAATCAAATAAACAAACGTGCGAGTAAGGAAAACGAACGATTGATATAAATCCAATAACTGAAATAATGTACGGTGGCCACACCCATGTGTGTAAACAAAACCACCCTAGTAATCTGACAAAATTGTTTACATTTGAAAATCAACTACAAGTACTTCAAAGTAAAATAAAAGCTCCAAAAATAAAACAGCGCTCTCAACCCAATCAAGGCCACTCGTTGCAGTCTGCATCTTCTCTGGCCCACATGTTGGAAGGCTCCGGCGTCTCCTCTCCTGGCTTCGGAAGCTCAACTTTCATGTCCAGGTTCCACTGCCTCAATGCCTCCAAGCTCCACCCAAACCCTAATGGTACGGGATCCATGAGTCCCTGATTCAGCTCTTGCTCGGGTGGTGCAATGGGGCTCACCGGCTCCTCCTTCGGCACCAAAAGTCCCTCTGTCGGATTCCGGTACTCGGAAGTCACTGAAGGCTCGCTCCCCTCGCCTGACTCGTAGCCTGGCCCCTCACTAGGGTCCGACTCCGAACCGCTGAGAAAATCCATCCCTAAGGGGAGTCCAAAACGGAAGGGTGCGTGAGGAAACCGAATCTTCCCTCTGATAGGCTGAGTCTCAACAATCTGCCCAGCTTGGTCTCTTTTGAAGATGGTCGCGCCGCCGACGTACACGTTCTTCTCCTGGCGGTAGTCGACACCCCAGGCCGTGTCCTCATCAAAACTATGGAGATAAATCTCCCAGTCCTGATCCACTAGCTCCTTCCGGATCACCATCTGTTGGCGTTAAGCGCCCAAACAACAAATAGCAAATAGAGAGGGTCAACTTCTGACTCTCAAATATCTCTAGTCTCTAGCATGTTATAGACAATATAATATCATCATTAATCAACAGAACATAACTAAAAGGTTAATCACATAGCCTAAGTTTCAGTTAGTCTATGCGTCCTCACTTTTCACACAACCACCTTTCACCTTGGATCCAACACCATTCGTCCAGCAGACGAACAACACCATGAGCAAAGCTCACAACATCATGGCGTTCCTTGGAACGACCACAGCACACCATGGGCCAGACACCCACAAGTCATAACATCACGGTTCAAACCGCATTCACCCTCGCGTGCAAGTTATCCGTTTTGTCTCTAACGGAACCACTGTTCTCATGGTTCATAGTCTTAACCAGACCTATGTTCCACTAATCATAATTTACTTGCATGCGAGTAAATATCATAAAATCCTAGTCTCATGTTACTACTTCAAGTAAATAGACAGGCATTTTATCTCATGTTATTGAAATTAAATAACATCATGCATAATTTCACTTAGCAAATAAGGCATACTTGAACTAGCATACATCAACTAACTAGTTCTATAGCATACTAAGAATTTATCATATTAACTTAGTAATAAATCATACATCATATCATCACTTAGCATAATATTGAATACTAATACTAAGCATGTTATCAACCACACTCGCATACAACTTCACATGCAGGAAAGCAGTAAGACTTCTCTAGACGGAAGTGCCCTCACCTTGGCTACGCTTTCCACGCGAGATCGAGTACGTTCGATCTAACCTTTCCGTGCGCGAACCTGCACGGACCAACAAACTAGGGTTAGAATTTGAAGGAAAAAGGAGCATCATTTCCCCCCTTCAAATATTCGAACCCCATCCCCTAAAACCAAACAATATTTCATCTTCTTCTTGTAAACAAGAAGAAAAAATACTTGAGTTCACTACTTCCCGAAGGAAGCAGAGCTTAGTTACTATAGGAATTATTTCTTATAGAGGTCAAGAAGAACTCTGGAGAGGGAGAGATAGAGACTCACAAAAATTTGGAGAGCTCTGAGTTGTGATTTTCCCTTCACTAGAGACTCCTATTTATAGTGGAGGATGTGGAGGTAAAAATACGATAAAACCCTTAATTTTAGCCCAAGCCCAAGGGCAAAAATAAAATTTTAATTAATTTTTATTCAAATTAATTACTTTTCCACTAAGCAAGTAACAAACTCCCCTAAATTCCCTCTAACAACCTTGGCCGTCCCCCCCCTTCTAGTTTGTTAGGATATTTGGTTTTTTTTTTTTTTTTTTATTATTAAAACACTAAACACATGGAAATAATTTTCAAATTTGAAAAACCAAACCATTATCCTAACAAAGTTTCGGCCACTCCCTAGAAGAAAATATATCTTCAATTCTTTTTTTTTCTTTTCTTATTTCCAAAATAACATTAAATCCAATTAAAAAAAATTATTTAAATAAAAACTCCAAAACACTTTATATTTACTTAACAAATAAATAAGTAAATCTCCTCCTCCAATATAATAGATATAAGTCTCGAAAATTCCCTTTTATGCATATTCTATGCACTACTCGAATTTCATGCATGTGCATGCATGCATATCGACTACTCGCGCCTTACGTAATAATTAATTACGTAATAAATTACTATACAGCCGATATAGTAACAATTTATCAGTAATTTCTCCTTACCGAATAAAACATCGTACTTTATATTATTCTTCAATAATACAAAACATAAATAAATCACCGGGTCTTACATATTGATACATTAATCAGCTGGTAAAATATTTATGCTAACTGAAATACTAATAAATATTTATGCTAACTGAAATACATTGTTGGAGTCATGAACGAATTAATTCCGTGAAAAAATTCTCCAACCAGAAGTCAATTATTGAAATTTTGCAGTTGTGTTTTTTATTTTTTTTGGTGGTTAACAATTAGATAGATTGGATTTAAAATCCAACAATTTTGTATGCTTCACTGGAATGCGATGTTTTTCCACCAGAGATATCTATTGCGATTTTTAGTTAAATGTTCTTGCTTTTTGATAAATATATTATAGTATTTTATATAAGAGAATTATTATTGCATCCTTTGATTTTTTTATTTATTTAGAGTTTAGGAAATCACAATTATATAGTGTAAAAAATATATAATTTAATATGTAATTCAAATTTTCTATCATCTTATTTGGAAAAATGAAAAACGAAAATAAAAGGATAAAAAAAATCATACAAATTATTGTATTATTATATCATAAACAAATTTAAAAAAATATTATTATTAGATTTTTTTGTCATTCATACAAAATATATAATTCTATATATTAAAAGAAAATTATTATATACTTGGAAATATGTCCCCCGTGCATCGACACGGGTATACATACTAGTTATATATATAAAGTGTACTAATTGCCCCCACTAAACTTTTAGATTTTAAAATTACATGCTAATGTATATGTGGGGTAAATTGTCACTTTGGTCCTTGAAAGTGTTAGGCGTTGTCACATTCGCCTCTGGACTAATTTTATCCATCATGCGGTCCTCAAAAGTGGCTGACGGCCTTCACTTTAGTCCTTGACGTTGAAAAACACAAATGGATGTTACCACTAGAGGTGACATGGAATTTCTTTTCCACCATGGGTTGCCTATGTGGAAATGAACGTTTTTGGTCCTTCAAATTAGTCCCTGATTACCATTATATGAAGATGAACCCTGACACTTGGGGGAAAATCGCAAATTCAGCAACCTTGAATCTTTGAAGCTTCCTTGTTCCAATCTTGAAATTTCCTCCATCAATCTTCGTCGCCACTGAAAGGGAGATGAGTGGGAGTTCTAGGTCTCGAGTTCAACAAAGGTCATCGAAAAAACACATGGGTAGTTCAAGCTCGGCCATGAACGATGGAGTACCCCATTGCAAGTGCGGTGAAGAAGCAATGGTTAGGGTTTCAAGAAATGATGCCAACTCAGGGAAACTCTTCTATAGTTGCTATCTACCAAAGGCAAGTAAATGATTTCTGGGATGTTTGATTTTTTTGCATATGTATGAGTAATTTATAATTTCTGGGTTGTTTGGGTTTATTTGTACATGGTCATTTGTCTAACTGCAATTTCTTTCGTTGGGTTGAAGATGAAAATGAAGTTGTATCAAATGCCCAAAATTGTATGCAGAATGAAGAAGTTCTGAGGGTGTTGAATGAAATTTCCCTGAAGAATCAAGTGTTGGTTCAGGACGTGGTGCTTATGAAGGAAGCTATTTTGAAGAAAAATGAGATGGTGATTGAACAAATTAGCTACATGAATGCAGTTATGTGCAAGAACAATGAGCTTGATGCTCGACAAGGTCAATTGATGAGAAGTTATGTCATAGTGATGGGTTTGCTTGTGTTTGTAATGATGATTGTGAAGTTGTGTCATTTCATGTAATGTGGGGGTTAATTAGGTTAGTTATGTGCAACAACAATGCAGGGATTGTGTAGTTTTTGGAGTGATGAATGTATGGTCATGTTTGGTTATCAATGAAATGCATAATTGATGCTTTTGTCATACATTTTGTCATGCTTTTGAGACTGAAAAAAATTCCAAAGCTCATTTTCTCATAATCTACTTCTTCATTCATAATATAGTTTCAATACATAATCAAGGCATATTCAACTGAGCATACATCATTCCTTGAATCACAAGTTCAAGTTCATAAAAAAACTACTAAGACTACTAAATAGAATGTCATCAACTAGTAACTATGAAATAACTTAAATAGTGTACGATAATGTCATGAAAAAGTTATTAAGGCTACTAAATAGAATGTCATCAGCCAGTACATAGCATTAAAAGTGGTGAAACAAAAAAAGTCATAGGCTGCTGCATCACAAAAAAGAGTAGTCTCCAAGAATCTTATTCTTCATTCTCATCAATTGTCCTCTGAGGTATTGGATACATAGAAGGTGTTGGGGTGAATGTCATTTGTCCTCCAGGATAGACATCTGTCACTGGCCCTGGTGGTTGTGAACTTCTTGCTTGGAATTGTGGTTGGACTGATGGAGGAGTTGAGGAAGATGCTTCCATTGATTGCCTGGGTGGCCTAAACATTGGTCCTCTAATTGGAGGTGGCCTATAACCTCCTCTTGCAGCAGCTGGAGCACAAGGAGTAGGCCTACAAACAGTTCCAGCAGGCCTGCTTGTAGTGAAAGTAGGTAGAGGGCTGCTTCCTATTGGTCTATTAGGCCAAATAACAAACCCAGTTGGAGGTCTATTTCCAGTGAATGCAGGCAAAGGTGCAGCAGCAGAAGCTATAGTAGAAGGTCTATTTCTAGTGAATGTAGGCAGAGGTGCAGCAACAGGCCTGTTGGAATTTCTTCCAGATCTAGAAGCTGTTGGAGGTGCAGTTGACAAGGTGGTAGATGCAGGAGCAACAGAGGTGCAGTTTCAGTTGGCAAGGTGGTAGTTGCAGGAGCTACCACAGTAGGAGTTCCCTGTCAATTCAAATAAGTTTTAATTAGTTCATTTACACCAAAACTTTAATAAGTATAAAAATTAATGTAAAGGGAATTGATTTACCTATAGTGACTCTTGGGACTGAGGAGTGTCACTTGTGGGGGCATTCTGAGATAGACAACCTTAGTTTGCTTAGTTTGCTCAGGTAGGGGTGGAACCCAATTCCTTGGCCTCAATGGTACACCATGATAGTGGCAACCTCTGGAATTGTGATTGGTTAGCCCACACCGAGTGCATGTTATTAGAGGATATGACCTCCTGATTCTTGTGCCAGCAACAGGTTCCTCATTACCATCCCTCCTCCTGTTCCTTTTCGGGCTACCAGGTTTCCTCTTGTTCACCTTTGGTGGAATTGGCCTCACATAATCTGTTTGTTCCCAAAATTCTTGACTTGCAGGGGGCGAACACAAAACTCATAAGTGCTCTTGTATGCTCCCATTGTCAACCAAGCATGGAAATAGTCCTCATCATGATCATTCTTCTAGGAAATTGCAGCACATGCTTACAAGGCATGCCAGTCAACTGCCAGAACCTACAAGTGCAGGTGTGTCTTGTATGTCAAACTCACATCCACCCTTCCATCCCAACTCTGAACCTCATACCTTTCCTCAACACCATCCCATGTCCACACAGCTGCCCACCCGTTATTTTCCCCTCTCTGAAGTAGGCCTTGGTCCATGCTTCTTTTGGCCACTTGTTGAGATATGCCCGTGCTTGTGCATTCTTTGTTCTAATTATGTTCATCTTTGCAGTGAAATTTTCAACTGTCCTTTCCCTAGCACAATTCCACACAACATTCTTCATCTCCTTGTCCTTCCATTGTCTTGTAAAATTTCTCCACAGATGCATTGCACAGTATTCGTGTCTCACCCCAGGCATAACGTCCTGCATAGCTGGGATGAGACCCTGCACCAAGCAAGGTTACACAATGTCAAATTAAAAATAAGTTTGTACTTAATGTCAAATTAGTCCTTGTAAGTTATATATACTATCAAATTAGTCCTTAGGAAATGTCATAAGAGTAGGGTACTGGGTATATCACAATCTGCATGTCTGAGATAAAAGTCCAACCATGCTGCCTGTAATCTCCCAAATCTGCATGGAGTAGCTCCAGAAACCATTTCCAATTGTCTTTATTTTCCACATTCACAACTGCATAAGCTACCACATACAGATGGTTGTTGGCATCCTGACCTACTACTGAAAGTAGTTGCTTGTTGGTTCCTCTGCAAGTGCACAAAATCTACTCGGTTTTAAATTATCGAACCACGAGGATTGTTGTAAGACCTTATTTTTATGATATTATTATTTACCTTGAATAAATAATGAAGTGTGACTTGTTAGTGATTTTCTTGGTTTTCGCATGTGAAAGTTGCATGAAATGTGTGAAATATTATTATTTTTGAAAATAATACTCCCTCCGTTCCAAAATGTAGGTATTTTTAGGTTGTGCACATTGTTTAAGAGCTCATTAATTGATAATTTTTTTGATTAAAATACCCCTATTTAAAGTTGTCTTATATTAAGGAGAGAGAAATGTTATTATTGATTAAGTGGATAGTAAGAGTTGTGATAGGTGAAAATTGAAGGTGGTAATTTAGAGATACAATATTAAATGAGGGTATATAAGGAAGAAAGAGAGAAAAAATGCATTGGTTTTTCAAAACAACTTATATTTTGGAATATGGTATAAATTCTAATACAACTTACATTTTGGAACGGAGGGAGTAATATTTGAGTGTTTGGAAATAATTATTTTGTGAGGTTTTGACCTCAAAGAGATGAAATGCGTGTTGCTTGGGTGCCAAGGGATGTGTGGCCGAGTTTTTGAAAGGAAAAGATAAGGGAAGATCTTTTATTTATTTGTTTTGCATTATTTGGGGGAAAATCTAGTTTAATTAGGAAGGCTGAGGCTTTAATTATAGAAGGGGAGTTTATATCCCTATTTAATTATTATATTCAATTTTATTTTGAAAAAAAAAACTGAATATCTAAATTATTTTCAAATAAATGAGAGATAGGAAAATTTTTTGAAAAAAACCCTAGTTGGGCTTGTGTTGGCCGCGGGTTTGAGTGAGGGGCAAGGGGGAGAGGATTTTCTCTTTCATCAAAGTGAACAAAACTGAATTAGAAAGGCTAAATCCTCACACTCATTCACGTAAAAACACTCAGAGGAAAAAAAGAAAGGTTTTGAGAGAAGGACAAAGAGAGGAGTCGCCACCAAGAGAGAAAGGGAGAGGCCGAGAGAGAGAATGAGGTTTAAGGGAGAAGAAGGAGGTTCAAGCAAGGAGAGAAGAGCAAGGATCATCTTCTTCATTCACTCATCCATTCTTTCTTCAAGTTTTTAGAAAGGTGAGGGCTTTTCCAGTCTTGGGTAGAGTCTAGGACTTTGTGAAGCATGATTTGGCTTATATGCATGGAAAACTTGCTTGTGATGATGTTGGGTTGGTTCTGAAATTTGTGAAACTCTTATATGATGATTTGAGTCTCTCTTGGAACATGTTTTAAGGTTATAATTCTGTTTTACCTTCTCTCATTGAGTGATGCCATGATTCATGAGGATTTCTAGACAAAACCTTGCTAAACTTGTCATATATGTTTGGATCTAAGTTGATAATCAATAACATGTGTTAGAATTGAAGGTATGAAAAATGATAGAAAGGGGGGGTTTGAATAGCGTTTTCAACAAAAGACTTTTCTTTCTTGAGATTTAGACAAATCTCTCTAACAAACAACACAGGTGCAAAGATAAGAGATGAAGAGAAGCACACAAGTATTTTATCCTTGTTCACTTGATAAATCCCTCAAGCTAATCCAGTCCACCCGTTAAGGTGATTTCTTCCTTCTAAGAATGAAGGCAATCCACTATTCACTGTTTGTTACAACTGCACTAGTAACCTGCTCAGTGACTAACAATACAATGAACTAGCAAACACTAAGATTCACTCTCTTAGTCTTCTCAAGGAGCTGACCAACCTTGGTCCCTTAAGGAAATCAAACTAACTGTTTGAGGGTTTTGGGTTTACAATGAGTGCTTCTGAGAAAGCTAAGGTAAACACAGTAAGAACTATTGAAGAAACATTGCTAAGAGAATATTGAATGGTTGCTTAAGCTTGTACAAAGTTTCTTAGCCGCTTCTTCAATCTTCAGCCTTTATTTATACTCCAAGGATTAGGGTTGTATTCGCAGTTTGAAATGCTACCGTTGGAGGGCAAATCCGGAACTTCCAGATTCTGCTGTGGCTGAACATCTTAGGTAAGGTCGTCAGGATAGTACAATTGCTTTTGTACTTGGACAGCGACGTGAGCCTTATCCTAGTTGACTTCGATCAGACGACGCTTCATGTTGGAACTTGTGAAGCTTGGTGATCAGAGTCAAAGGAAAGCTTGGATCCTCTGACCTTCGTATCTTCTGCTTCTGGTTATCAGAGTTGGAAGTACTTGATCTTCAGAGCCAGCTTACTCTTGGACTTCAGAATCTTCACTACTTAGCTTCTGGACCTTCAGAGCTTCTAGACCTTCAGAGCCTCTGGACCTTCAGAGCTTCTGGTCTTCATAACTTGAAGTGATCTGAATCCACATCAGAGCTTATCATCTTCAGAACTTCTGAAGCATATACTACTGCTCAATCAGAACATAGTGAGTGTGAAAGCGTTGCATTGGTTACTCTTTGGCTAAATGCTTCTGATAATTGTGAGTATTGACCAGAGTCAGAGTCTGTCATTTAAACACTCAGAAAACAATGTTAGAGTACCACAATTGTTCATACACAATAGTTATCATGTAATCATCAAAATATAGAGTTGTACTACGTGACCAAATCTTGGTCTTACAATCTCCCCCTTTTTGATGATGACAAAACCAAGTATTTTGATGAACAATTTTTAAACAATAAACTGAATACACTCAGAGTTTAGGGTATCAGAGTTAAACTTATCTTGAGATGTATGGTTTATTTTGCTCGTCCTGAATCCAAGTCACAGCTTGATTCTGAGCTTAGCTCCCCCTGAATATAAGACTTAATGAACATTCGTAATGTCTAGATTCTGAGCTAAAGTTAAATTGATCATATTGATATATCAGTCAGATTCACATATATATGGAATATCAGAGCGCGTGAATAATCAGAGTCAAAACAAGGAAGATGTATTAGAATCAACTGACTTGAGCATACTAACACTTCAGAGGAAGTGAAAATGTATTCCTTGCTAGTGCCTCACTGATAAATCTATGGTCATAATTATGGATCACTGAAAATTCTCCAAAAGAAAAAAAATAGTACGCTAACATAGCTTACACATCAAAAACTAGGTTGTACTCCCCCCTTTTGTCATAAGCAAAAAGAATGGGGTGTGAAAAACTAAGCGTGAAGTACAAGGTACTCCCCCTCAGAGAAGGACTAAGTTAAAGAAAAATTTGGAGAAGAGGATAAATGGATCATAAGAGTAATTAAGAAAATAGTTAATTAAATTAATTAAGAAAATAGTTAATAAATGGAGCGTTTACCACCGGCCAGAGAGTTTAAGATTTGCACCAGTTTCCAATGTAAACATCTCGAGAAACTGCTTTAGCAATAATTTATGGAGACTGGACTTAGCTTATAAATAGAAGGTAAATCATAACAGTCTTCACAACGCATCTGCTTCTGAAATCAATCAGTAAAATGGCATCCTTCGAAAATTGCTTGAGTGAGCTTAAGAGGAAGGCATTTGAAGAGGATCTGTTCTTCAATGTCAGGCACCCAGAGGATCCTAGCGTTTATCAACTGACAAACCAATTGCTATGCATGGGTCTGAGTCCAGAGTTGGACGCCACGCTCAGAGGATTCCTAGGTTTCGTAGAGGAACTTCAAGGCCTTTTCCAGCGGGAGCTGGACAACTATGCTGAGGTTCGTGCGGGGGAGACATCACTTGAAGCCATGGCAGAGGGTCTTGAGAAGCAGGAAGTTCGCCAGAGCTTGGTCCAACTAGAATTCAAGCAGCATTGTCTGGAGCTTGAGAAGGATGAGAGGCGTAAGCGGTGTAGATCTTTGAGGAAAAATCCTCATTTTTAAATGTAATGCCGTATATGAATGAATAAATGAGGTGTTTGAGGAAAAAGGATTTTTGGTTTGTTAACGCGTATGCTAAGTAAAATTAAAACGTAAAGCACATAAGAAGAAAATCAACAAGATAAATTGATTAAAAGCAAAGTTAAAAAGCATAACATCATAAAAATACGGAAAATAAAGGAGAAAGAGAAGAGAGTTCCTAAAAACTAAGGTTTAGGTAGCCTTCGGAGAATCTCAGCACACATCTCTGTAAGATCTTGAATCAGTGTGGAGTGAGAATCAAGTCGCCTCTCAATAGAGTCAAGTCTGGCCTGATTCGGAGCAGAGTGATCTGGAGCAGATGGCACAACTTGGTCAGAGGACGGTCTATCAGAGCCTGGTGCGGTCTGAGGAGCTTGAGCAGAGGTTGAGGCAATATCAGTAACAGGAACAGCCACAAGCGCTTGAGCCTTTAGAGCAGCAGCCTCAGCTTCTAACTTAGCAGCCTGTTCCAGAGCCTGTAAGCGAGCTGATTCACGTAGAGCAGCTTCGATTCTTGCAGCTTCTTCTTGCTCTTGCTTCCTTCTAGCTTCTTCCATTTCATTCTAGAGATTTTCCCTTAGACGCATCTCATGCAGAGCTTCTCTCCTTCTATTTCTTGCTTCTAGCCATTGTCTGCCAGCATCACCTCTTTCCTCTCGTTCCGCAGTATAAAATTCCAACATCGTATAAATTCTGTCATGCAGCCAGTTGCATAAACGTCCCCAATCCTGAGCAACAATATGTGGTTTCTCACTATGATCAGTGCGACCATATAGGTTGCGTAACCGAGTTGTTGCTTGATCACTGAACAAATTGATGCATTCCAGCAGTGTGTCTGGTTCAGGATAAGTGTAGGGAATGATAGGATGGTTGGCTTCAGGTGGAGGAGGATGATTGCAGCTCGTAGCTTCAGAGGATTCTTGAGGAGAGGCAACTTCCTCTATCAATAATAAATGAAGTATTTACTTTCACAAAAAAAAAAGAAGTATTTTACATTAGATATTATTGAAAGCTACTATCAGAACAATAACATGAAAACTAAAATAAATAAACAAAAATCAAGGGACTAAGACCTCACAAGCTTTAATTATGATGATGACTATATAAAAGGCAGAAGCAGAAAAAGAATTATGACTTTTGAGGGGCGATAATTCATCATCAAAGAGACATTAAACAATTTGAAATCTTCCTCTTACAAAAATTGTCACGACTCTCACACCACTAAGAACATAATAATATTAACAATATAAACAATCAGAATAATAAGTGGAAGTGAAAATCCATACAACAACAACGACAAAATCCTTATTTCTCTAAGTGAGGTTGGATATTATTGATAATGAGACCATTTATAATAATATTTTCTAATCTTCTGGAAGCGAAAATGCATAAACAAAGGAAACTCGGGAATGAAATAACATACATAAGAAATCAGAAGAAAGAAGTAAAAAGAGTGGTGAATTTTGAGATAGACACACATAAATAATTAAATCCTCAATCGGGTGCGTGTGTTGTATTTACACCCGAAGCGGATTTGGGTTTGGGTTCGGGTTCAGGTTTACTATTTCGGGTTCGGGTCTGTGTATAGTAAAACCCGCACCCGTGGGGCCCGTTGCTACCCCTCACGCCTCACCTCACCTCACCTCATCTCTAACACCCGGCGGTGTTATAAACAATTACGCAGAGACTACTTCCTGGTCTGGTTGATTATACTGTGCTTCTTAACCTTACCCCAAAGCAGAAGCATGAAAATGAGAAATTAAAGAACACATTGTTTCTATCGTTAAAGACAACACAATTGTCTATTGTCGTTGTTGTTGGTGTTGTTATTCAGTGAGATGAGTATTGTAAATGTTATAACTATTGGTGGCCCTTAAATGACAATGAACATCAGAGTTGTTAAACATCTTGACAACTTCTCTTTGAACCAAATTGAATTCCTTTTGACAACTTTCTTTCTTCATGTTGTGACTTTGCATGCTTTCAACATACCCAACTTTCATCTAACCTTCAATTGATTATCCGCATAACAATTGCGTATGTTTATTGAGTCTGATGGAACTAGAATGGTTTATGAAGGTGACGAGGATACTGGTAGATTCTATTATGTGGAGGAAAACATGCAAACAAGTGCCAATAAGGAGCAAGGTGACAATGACATTGTGGAATTTTATCCTGTAGCACCAAGTGTTGCTTTAAAGGAATTTGGTGACTGTTTGATGGAGGAATTTGGTTGAAGAAGGAGAATTCCTCCAATTAGATGACAATATTTATGTTCATGGTGTTGTCTTTAACGATAAAAGCTTCTCCGAATTTTTTTATTACAGAGAATGTATGTTTGAAATTCTTTTGATCTGATTGCAGATGGTTGTCTAATGGGTTGGTTAGGCCACCTTGTCTTTGTCAATCCCACACAGGGCTTGAAACTTCCCACACCACAACCATTTTTCTATTGTAGGATTTCTTAGTTTCATGTGTGTGTACTTTCCCTCTATGGCTCTGCATTATTCATGTTACTTCTGTCCTTCCATCATTACATGTGTTTTCCCGTCATTTAATCCTATACTTCTTCCTAAACAATCAAGTTCTATTCCTAATGGTCTTGGTGAATGCAATGACCTTGCTATTAACAGTCTTAATCAACAAATCCAACTTTCAACTACTAGTCTCACTAAGGTATCCAGAGATGTAGTTAGTCCTAATTCACCACCAGGCAGTGGAAACAACCCAATGGCAATGTCAAAGAGGCAAAGAGAAGTTGCGCTTTTTATGCAGCAACAACTTCTGAGTGATCTACAGAATATGGATCCTCGCGAGCTGGACTCTATGAGAGAGGTAGTAGAGAGTACTGTCACATTGTTAAATCGTTTAGAAGTTGACTGTGAACAATTTTCTCAGCATGTGTGCGATTTCATCAATCTCACATCATCCAGAGTAGAAATGGACAAGTCTGTGGAAAATTCACTTACTCTGGAGGAACACCAAAAACTCTTTGAGGAGGAGAAAATGATATTGGATTTCATCAAGGATGACCTTGCTGAGACTAAGGTTTTGCTTGAAGTATCGAACCAACATAGAAAATCTCTTTGTGAAGAGATCTCTCATCTTGAGGCCATATGCTCCTTACGAAGAAAAACCAATTAGAATCTTGTGAGGTGGAGACATTGCTCCTTAAGAAGAAGTGTGTTGAAAGTTTACATAAGTTTGAGGGATAGAGCTGAACAAGTACAAGTAGCTCACAAACAAAGTGAAGAAAGACAAGCACAGCAAGTTCCAGCTAAGACAACACTACACTGGAGAATGCAAAACTTGAATTGGAAAATTGATCATTCACTGTATTTGTTAAGAGAATGTTGCATTGTGAATAGTGTATATATTTAACTTGTTCTCTTGCTCCTCCCCTACACTATGTAAGGTCAATCTCATGTGTATCATTTGTTATTTGTATGTCTTTGTTTCTATGTTCCCACGACCCAGCGTAGCCACCACAAGACCACACCCAACCCTAATTTCCCTCACAGATATATGGCTCCACCATGCATAGACATTCTCATACCCATCGATTCGTGTCCACCTTCACCTTCACCACACCGATTCGTGAAATCCTTCACCACACCGATTCATGAAATCCTTGAAGCTGCGCCGATAGAGGAAAAGCGGGATATGTTTGGGTTTGGGTTTCTGAAGTGAATTTAGATGCCCAGAGGAAAAGCAGGAAAAGAAAGATTGAGAATTTAGTGGGATTTTGGGATCAGTAGAATTAGAGAAATTGCAATAAGGATGATGATAATTTTTTACAAGAATTAATTTTTGACAAGAACTAAATTTTTATAAAGGAAATTCATATTTGTATTATTGATGCTTCATATATTAATGATAGAGAAATTGATTCAGATTAACACTGTTGGAAACTCATTTAAATTTTAAAAACTAAACTTTACATAAACACCTCTGTAAGATCAAGTTTTGATCAAGTAGTACAACTCTATGTATTGATGATTACATGTTAACTATTGTGTATGAACAATTATGGTACTCTAACGCTGTTTTCTGAGTGTTTTAATGACAGGCTCTGACTCTGATCTAATCACACATAAATCAGAAGCACTATGCTCAAAGAGTAACCTCCGCAACGCTTTCGCACTCACTATGTTCAATCTGAACAGTAGAATAAGCTTCAGAAGATCTGATATGGATTCAGTTCACTTGAAGTTCTAAAGACCAGAAGTTCTGAAGGTTCAGAAGCTCTGAAGGTCCAGAGTCTCTGAAGGTCCAGAAGTTCTGAAGGTCCAGAAGCTGAGAAGTGAAGACTCTGAAGTCCAAGAGCAAGCTGGCTCTGAAGACCAAGTACTTCTCCTCTGAGTCCAGAAGCAGAAGGTACAAAGGTCAGAGGATCCAAGCTTCCCTCTGACTCTGATCACCAAGCTTCACAAGTTCCAACATGAAGCGTCGCTCTGATCAGAAGTCATCTAGGTGAAAGGTCATGTCGTTATCCAAAGTACAAAAGCAACTGTACTATTCCTAACGACCTTACCTAACTTATTCAGCCACAGCAGAACCTGGAAAACCCAGATCTGCCCTCCAACGGTAGCATTTCATGCAAACGTCTAAACCCTAATCCTTGGAGTATATAAAGAGGCTGAAGATGAAAGATGCCGCCTAAGAAACTTTTTTCAAGCTCACGCAATATTCAAATATTCTTTTAGCAATCTTTCTTCAAACTGTACTTATTGTGTTTACTTTAGCTTTCTGAGAAGCAATTCTTTGTAAACCCAAACTTCCAAACAATTGTTTGTTTTTCCTTAAGGAGACCAAGGTTGGTCAGATCCTTGAGAAGACTAAGAGAGTGAATCTTAGTGATAGCTAAGTCATTGTATTGTTAGTCACTTTGCAGGTTGCAAGTGCAGTTGTAACAAACTATGATTAGTGGATTGTCTTCATTCTAAGAAGGAAGAAATCACCTTAACAGGTGGACTGGATTAGCTTGAGGGGTTTATCAAGTGAACCAGGATAAAATCATTGTGTGCTTTCCTCAAACTCTTATCTTAGCACTTTTATCTTCGGTGTTTGAAGAGACTTGTTAAAGTCTTAAGTGGGAAAAGTTTTTAGATTGAAAACGCTATTCAAACCCCCCTTTCTATCGTTTTTCATACCTTCAATTGGTATCAGAGCGCAAGTTCTGATTACCACACCTAACAGTGTTCAGTGATCCGGCCCGGTGTGAAAAACTAAGATGGCTACCACCATTGTGAAGGTATGAAAAACGGTAGAAAGGGGGGGGGGTTTGAATAACGTTTTCAGTATAAAACTTCCACCTTAAAGATTTTGACAAATCTTTCGAGAACTTAAGTGCTAAAGATAAGAGATAGAAAAGCACGCAAGGATTTTATCCTGGTTCACTTGATAAATCACTCAAGCTACTCCAGTCCACCCGTTAAGGTGATTTCTTCCTTCTTAGAATGAAGGCAATCCACTAATCAGGTAAGAGTTACAACTGCACTTGAAACCTACAAGTGACTAACAATTACACTGACTTAGCTCACACTAAGATTCACTCTCTTAGTCTTCTCTAGGATCCGATCAACCTTGATCTCCTAAAGGAACCAAACAAACTGTTTATCAAAGAATTGTTTACAAGAGATTTGCTTCTAAAAAGCTAATAGTAAACTCAATGAATTTCAGATGAAAGAAAACTTAGAAGATTTTTGAATATGTCTTGCGCGTATGTATTGCTTCTAGCCGCTTCTTTCAATCTTCAGCCTCTATATATACTCCAAGGATTAGGGTTGAGCGATGCATGGGAAATGCTACCGTTGGAGGGCAGTTCTGGAAAATCCAGCTTCTGCTGTGGCTGAGAACGTTAGGTAGGTCGTCAGGAAGGTACAGTTGCTTTTGTACTTGGATAGCGACGCGACCTTTAAACCTAGGAGACTTCTGATCAGGGGAATGCTTCATATTGGAACTTGTGAAGCCGGTTGATCAGAGTCAGAGGGAAAGCACAGATCCTCTGACCATTGTATCTTCTGATTCTGAACTCAGAGGGAAGAACATGGCCTTCAGAGTTTCTTGCTTCTGGACTTCAGAGTTTCCACTATTCAGCTTCTGCAACTTCAGAGTCTTCTACACCATCAGAACATCTGAACCTTCAGTGTTTCTTGGTTATCAGAACTTCTGGATCTTCAGAGCTTCTAGTGACTGAGTCCTCATCAGAGTTTGTATAACTTCAGAACTTCTGAAGCTTTTCCACTGTTCATACTGAACATGGTGAATGCGAAAGCGTTGCTTGGGTCACTCTTTATACACAGTGCTTCTGATTTGTGTGAGATTGAGTTGAGGTCAGAGCCTGTAAATAGCACACTCAGAAAAACACGTTAGAGTACCACAATTGTTCATATCAAAAGGTTAACTTGTAATCATCAAAACATAGAGTTGTACTACTAGATCAAAACTTGATCTTACAATCTCCCCCTTTTTGATGATGACAAAACTAAGATTTTTGATGAACAATTCTTAAACATTAAACTGAATTCACTCAGAGTTTAGAGATATAGAATAATACTTATCCTGATGTGAATAGTTTATCTTGCTCATTCTGAATTCAAGTCACTGCTTGATTCTGAGCTTAGCTCCCCCTGTATCTAATACTTGATGAAAACGTTAGTAAAGTCTAGATTCTGAGCTAAATGATATAAGAGTTCAGAGTGAAAAACTTATGACATAGATGAAAATCGAATAATCAGAGCGCATAAGTAATCAGAGTCACGGACAAGGTATCAGAGTCTTGGGTATCAGAGTCAACTAGAATCACTTCAGAAGAAGTGAAATGTATTCCTTGTATTTGCCCAGTGACACATCTATGGTCATGAAGGTGGAACTCTTAAATTCTCCAAAAGAAAAATAAATCACACTAACACATCTTACACATCAAAAACTGGGTTTACTCCCCCTTTTTGTCATAAGCAAAAAGCTTGGGGTGTGAAAAACTTAGCTTGAAGTACAAGGTACTCCCCCTTAGAGAAGGTCTAAGTTTAAATAAGATGAAAATGATGCAAGAATCAGAGTTAGGCGAAATAAATAGAAGAGTTAATGCAAGAGAAGAACGTTTACCACCGGTCAAGTGAGTAAAGAGAAGGGTCAGTTACCAAGAAATTAACCTCGAGAAACTGTAGAAGCATTAACTTTCAGAGAGAAAGTGAAGCCTATATAAAGCGTTGGAGAGAAAGGTAAGCTTCACACCTCGAACAATTTTCAGTAAAGAAAATGGCATCATACATCGTAGCACTAGAAGAGCTGAGGAAGAAGGCCTTTGAGGAGGACTTGTTCCTGAACATCAGGCATCTAGAGGGTACAACGACCATCGCGGAGCTGACACGGACACTGCTGGAAGAGGACCTGCGTCCAGAGTTGGAGAGAGACCTGAAGGAATTTCTTGCCTTCGTGGAGGAGGTGCAAGAACTCAGCCGGCTTGAACTCAAGCTGCTGGAAGAAAAAGAAGGTTTGGAAGAAAAGCTCAAGACTGCAGAAGAGATTCTGGAGAGGGATGAGCTAAAGGACAGGCTCAGCAACATCCAGCATGTACTGGAGCGTCTGGAGAAGGATAGGTCAGAGCAGCGCCAGGAGTGCAGAAGAATGAGGAGAGATCCTCCATTCTAGACTTCTAGAAAAGAATGTATGATGTAAACATAAAAGAAATATGATGAATAAAAAGATTTTTGCAAATATATGTGACAAATATATATAGAGATGCATATATAATAACAAACGAACAACGAGAATAAATAAGTAAAAAGAAACAGAGTTTAACAAGAAAATAAAACAAAGTTAAAGAAAAAGAAGGAAAAAGAAGAGATCCTAAAACTAAGGTTTGTCAGTTCGTCGCAGAAGTTCCATCATCATGTGCTTCATCTCAATCAGCATGGATTCATGAATGTCAAGACGCTGTTCCATGATGTCGAGTCTGGATGAGCTTGACTGAGTAGAACTGGAAGGAACATTCTGAGCAGCTTGAGGATCTGGAATGGAAGCAGAAGCATCAGGAGTAAACACTACTGGTGCAAGTGCTTGGCATCTAAGAGCTTCAGCCTCAGCTTCAAGTCGCTCTGCCTCTAGTCTGGCTTGTTCAGCTTGAGCTGCTGCTAGACGTGCAGCTTCTTCTGCTTGAGCCTTCTTTCTCTTGGCTTCTTCAATAGCTTCAAGAAGCTTATTTCTCTGTTCTTGTTCATGAAGAGCCACTCTTCGAGCAAACCTTTGCTTTGCAGCCTCAATGCTCTGACTTCCCTCTGCATGCAGGAGCTGCATCATAATTGGAACTTGAGCCACTAGCCAAGTGCCCAGATTGTTCCACTCATCAGCCACACATTCAGCATTCTCACTGAGGTCAGTCTGACCGTGCACATTGCGTAGCCTCAAGGAGGCTTCATGAGAGAAAATATTGATGCACTCAGAGAGAGAAGTGGGTTGGAGGTGAGTATAGGGAATTATGGAGAGGTTGGTTTCAGGAGAGGCTGGGTGATTGCTGCTATGAGCTTCAGAGGCACCTTGTGGAGAACCAATGTTAATCATTTGAGCATTGGGTTTAGAGGTTCCAAGGTGAGGGTCTGAAGTTTCAACCAGAGGATGGGGTGATCTAACCGAGGATTGGTTAGACACTGAATGTTCGGGTTCAGGTTCTGGTTGAATAGGCTCTTGTTGGTCAGGGGCAGGGTGAGCTTGTTGAGCCAAAGGGTCTGCCTCTTGTAAAGGATTGGCCAAGATAGGTTCATCTGGGTCAACTAGACGTTCAGGTGTAAGGCCAGGATATCTCCTAGGGCTTGGACAAGTGAGGTAATATTCCTCTAAGGTAGACACCTTTTCTTTTCTGACCTCCATGAATTTTCTAATGGATTCAGAGTTATTGGAGGGAGAAGAATCAGCAACATTGGTTGGGAAGGATACGGGTGTATAGGCTGTGGAAGAGTCTGTATCTGTGGTTCTGGCAGCAGGACGTGCTGATGCTCTGGGAACAGAGTGATCAGACGTTCTGGGTTGTGGTTCTGTTTGGTTGGGCTCTGGTTGTTCATGGATGATGGGTTCAGAAGATAATGGGTCGTACGGAATGGTAATGAGAGAGGTGGGATCTTCTGACCTAGAGGGTTGGTTCTGAAGCAAATTCCAGAGAGGTGCTTCAGTAGGGGAAGGTTGAAAGAATGAAGATCTTGGGGAATGTGGTGGAGTGGTGGTTTGTGCAGCTGGTTGGGATTCAGGAATAGGAGTGAGGGGATTTGAGGAGTGTTTGAGCATGGCAGATATAGGGAGTGCATCAAATAAATTCAAATCATCATCAGAAGCAAGTGCAGGCTTACTTGAATGTGCTGATGATCTAGTCACTCTGGCAGGAGGTTCAGTCCTTCTGACCACTTCAGCAGCTGGTTCCACCCGAGTAGGCTTCACCACGATTCTGACCTTCTTCTTCTTCTTCTTGGGAGGACCATCCTCATTATCACTATCATCACCATCATCAGGCTTTCTCTTCGTCTTTTTGACCAGAGGAACATCGGATTCCTCAGAAGATTCGTCCATTATCATCTTCCTCTGAGCTTTCTTCTTGGGAGGAGAAGGAAACTCTGGAGCTGGCGGCAGTCTGCTGACGAAATCATCAAGATCAATTTCGAATCCTTGAGCCCTTAGGTCTTCAACATAGCACCTGATGGCGTCAGGATTGTCTGCCTGTGTCCACAGAGGGTAGTCATTCAGAGGCATCCTTCTGCTTCTGATCTCAGAAGATGTGTCTTCATGAGCAGGAGCAATCTTCTTCTGGACCAAACCCATCTTCTTCAGAGAATTTGCAGTGAAGACATCACTGACAATGGTGCTCAAATCCTCTACACATCCAGCATTGACCAGATCTTGCACCAGGTTGCTTTCAATGAGAAAGTCTGAGAGCAGTCTCCCAAAGGGGATATATTTGATTGCTGACTTGATGGAGGCAGTGGTGCGAGACTTCCGGATGCATTCCTTCAAGTAGGAGAACAGGAAGTAGGGAAGGCAGATCTTCTTCTGGTCTTGGATGAAGAATAACATCACCTTCTGGTTGAAGTTGATGTAGTCTGGAGAACTGCCCTTCGGTCTCTGGTTTATGCAATGGAGCAGGATTTTGTGCCAGATCCTGAGCTTAGGATGAAGGTCCATCACCTTGTAACTCGTCTT
Source organism: Lotus japonicus (assembly GCF_012489685.1). NCBI lineage: Eukaryota > Viridiplantae > Streptophyta > Magnoliopsida > Fabales > Fabaceae > Lotus > Lotus japonicus. The sequence goes on along the minus strand of NC_080041.1, from coordinate 16,871,679 downwards.
GCCCGGTTTGTAAGTGGTGTACAGGGCCTGGTTGATTATATCCTTGGTGCTGGGTTTCAGCTTCGATTCCGTGAGTTGGAAACGAAACCCATAAGCAGTGTCTGCACCCAGCAAGTTCACGAAGGACTTCTCCGTGATGATGATCTTTCTTCCGAGAATGTACGATACCACCTGAGTATCGTCGCAGTCGGCATGCTTCCAGAATTCCTTTACCAATCTATCATACACCGGTCCTCGAAGTCTGTTGAAGTAATTTCCCCAACCTTGAGCTTGGACTTCGGGACGAAGATCATACCCATTTGTAGCCAGGTTGTCGAGGTTGAATCTCCATTCTGCCAGGACTTGGAGTTCCTCAGGAGGATATACGCAGTGAACGGCACAGCCCCGTTCTGCAATTGGAACACTCTGTTCTTGAGCTTGAACTTGTTCTTGTGTCGGATTCTCAGGGCCCCTTTGACCCGTTGCTAGACCAACTACCATGTGAGGGAACTGAGGTGCATCTGCAGTAGATCTTCTGGTTTGTCTCACCATTTTTGAAGTGGTTGAAGGATTGAGGTAGAAGATGAAGGTTGAAGGTATGAAAAATGAAGAGAGATCGAGAGAGAAGATCGAGAACAAGCGGTTTCGAAAAAGCAGAGAGAGCGAGAGTAAAAACCGGAAGTGAAAGAGATCGTGTGTGTATAGTGGGTTTTGGCAAATAACCGTTGTTGATTCAAAAAGCACTTTAAGATCAACGGTTGAAAATTAAAGATAGATAGTAACAGTAAAATACACAAATCACACACAGGAGAGAAGCATATCTACACGCAATCATAACAGACTGTCACACGGGCACAAGGAACTATGCATCAGAAAAACTGACACACGTGTTGTTGTCTCAGCTTCAGAGTCAGTACCAGTGGGTACACACACTCTGATTGAGTTACCTTCTGGACTAGACATCTTCTGATCAAGAAGTATCATAGTCAGAGGTTCTGATCCATCTTCACTCTGGACAAAAGTCCATGTTCAGATTTTTCAGAATAAAATTAAATCTATCCTCTGCTAAGGGCTTTGTAAAGATATCTGCCCATTGATGGTCAGTATCAACAAACTTCAGAAGAAGTACGCCCTTCTGTACATAATCTCTAATAAAGTGATACTTTACCTCAATGTGCTTTGCCCTTGAATGCAAGATAGGATTCTTACTCAATGAGATTGCAGCAGTGTTATCACAATAGATTGGGATATTGCTCTCAAGGATCTGATAATCCTCCAGCTGATGTTTCATCCAGAGCATCTGAGTGCTGCATATTGCTGCTGAGATATATTCTGCCTCTGCAGTTGATAGTGCAATGGTTGATTGCCTCTTGCTTGCCCATGAGACTAGATTGCTTCCCAGAAATTGACAATTTCCTGAAGTACTTTTTCTCTCTGTTCTATCTCCAGCATAATCAGCATCACAGTAACCTGAAAGCTTATACTCTGATGTTTTCTTATACATCAAGCCAAGGTTAGTGGTGCCTTTCAGATACCTTAGGATCCTCTTAACAGCAGTTAAGTGGGTTTCCCTTGGATCTGATTGGAAACGAGCACATAAGTGAACACTAAATAGTATGTCTGGCCTAGATGCAGTTAAGTATAGAAGTGAACCTATCATGCCACGATAGAGCTTCTGACATACTTTACCACTTTTATCTTCTTTCTCCATAATGCATGTAGGATGCATTGGAGTCTTGGCCACTGTAGATTCCAGCATATTGAACTTCTTCAGAAGTTCTTTAGTGTACTTGCTCTGAAGGATATATGTTCCTTCTGGTGTTTGATCAACTTGTATTCCCAGAAGGTACTTTAATTCTCCCATCATACTCATCTCAAATTCAGCCTGCATCATCTCAGAAAATTCTTTGCATAGAGATTGATTAGCAGAACCAAATATAATATCATCAACATAAATTTGCACAATTAAGATATCATCTTTATAAGTCTTGCAAAAAAGAGTTGTATCTACTTTACCCCTTACAAACTCATTCTCCAGAAGGAATGAGCTAAGTCTCTCATACCATGCTTTGGGAGCTTGCTTCAGACCGTAGAGTGATTTCTTCAATTTGAACACATGGTCTGGTTTCTTCTCATCTTCAAAACCTGGGGGTTGATGAACATAGACTTCCTCTGAGATATAACCATTTAGGAAGGCACTCTTTACGTCCATCTGATGTAGAACTATGTTGTGATTTACTGAGAAAGAGATCAACAGTCTGATTGCCTCCAGTCTTGCTACTGGAGCAAATGTTTCAGTGTAGTCTATTCCTTCCTGCTGGCTGTAGCCTTGAGCAACTAGCCTTGCCTTGTTTCTGACTACATCTCCTTTCTCATTCAGCTTGTTTCTGAATACCCACTTTGTTCCAATAACATGGACACTCTCAGGCTTCTTCACTAAGCTCCAAACATCATTCTTGGAGAATTGATTCAATTCTTCTTCCATGGCCAGAATCCAATCCTTGTCCTGAAGAGCTTCATCTATGGACTTGGGTTCAATTAAGGACACCAATCCTTTCAGACTGAGCAAGGTCTCTTCAGAGGGTCTGAAGGCAGATCTGGTTCTGACTGGTTCGTCTTTGTTGCCCAGAATCAATTCCTTAGGGTGAGCTGCAGTGATTCTGCTCTTCTTCAGAGTTTGTGAGTTAGAGGGACCAGCTTCTTCCTCTGGTTCATCTTCCTCTGGTTCAGCTTCCTCAGGAGCTTTGCCTTTGTCAGAAACATTAATGCTTAAATCTGCAAACTTTTCAACTAGCTTTGACTGGTCAGAGTCAAGCTTATCGTCAAATCTAACATGAATAGATTCTTCAATAGTCTTAGCATCAGTATTATAAAATCTAAAACCTTTAGATCTCTCAGAGTAACCGAGTAATAGACACTTAGAAGACTTAGCATCAAATTTATGTAATCTATCCTTAGTATTGAGAACATAACAAACACAGCAAAAAGGATGAAAATAAGAAATGTTGGGTTTTATGTTCTTCCACAATTCATAAGGAGTCTTATTCAGAATTGGTCTCACAGAGATTCTGTTCTGAATGTAACATGCTGTATTTACTGCCTCTGCCCAAAAGTGCTTAGCCATGCCAGTTTCTTGGAGCATGGTTCTAGCCATCTCCTGAAGAGTTCTGTTCTTTCTCTCAACAACACCATTTTGTTGAGGAGTTCGGGGACAAGAGAAATCATGTGCAATTCCATAGGAATCAAACAGACTCTCAAACTTGTCATTCTCAAACTCTCCACCATGGTCACTTCTAACACGCACAAACCTACAAGCCTTCTCGTTTTGCACTTGAGCAATGAAGGTAGAGAACACAGCATGAGACTCATCCTTGCGGGTTAGAAACTTTACCCATGTCCAGCGGCTATAGTCATCAACGATAACCATCCCATATCTCTTGCCACCTATAGACTCAGTTTTCACTGGTCCAAAAAGGTCGATATGCAGAAGTTCCAACGGCCTTGAGGTTGAGACAACATTCTTTGCCTTGAAAGGGACTTTTGTGAATTTGCCTTTCTGACATGCTTCACAAAGAGCGTCTGAAGTGAACTTCAGATTGGGTAAGCCCCTGACAAGGTTTAGCTTGCTCAGCTGAGAAATCTTTCTCATACTGGCATGCCCTAACCGTCTATGCCATACCCACTGCTCTTCATTAACAGACAGAAGGCACTTCACATTCTGAGCCTCCAACTCAGATAATCTGATCTTATAAATGTTGTTCTTCCTCTTGCTGTTAAACAGAACAGAGCCATCGATCTGACTTACAGCCCGGCAGGACTTTTGATTGAATATAACATCATAACCCTTGTCAGCTAATTGACTTATAGACAATAAGTTATGTGTTAAGCCGTCTACCAATAACACATTATCAATGCATGGACTACTATCTACACAAATAGTACCAGTACCTACAATTTTACCCTTTTCATTTCCTCCAAAGCCAACTTCGCCTCCAGGCTTAAGTTTTAGCTCTCGGAACATACGCTTTTCTCCCGTCATGTGACGCGAGCATCCACTGTCCAGATACCATGATTGGTGTTTCAGTGGAGCTATCAAGGATATCTGCAACATAGATAATCTTGTCCTTAGGTACCCACTTTCTGGGTCCTCTCTTGTTAGTTACCCCAGAGGTTCTGATCACCTTGGGTGTCTCAACATGATATTTTAAAGGAATATTTGCATGATATTTAGTCATAGAGAAAGATCCCTTTTTAAGAGGATGTTTAGCAACTTTAGCAGGTACAGGATCAGGCAATATGGTACCAGAGGGAACAAAGCATTCATACAAGGATTTAGCTTTAGACACAGAGGGCTCATTTCTAATTGGTTTAGAATAGCCAATGCCATGCATTCCATTTCTGCTTACGCCATAGATCATTGAAGCCATTAAGCTTCTATCCACGCTTTTAGCTAGGAATCTTTGAAAAGACTTTTCATACTTAGATTCATTTCTACAATCAGAGGCATCACATGCAACAATTTCTTCTAACTTAGCAATTTGGTTCTTAAGCACAGAGTTAGAATTGATCAAAGCATGATTATCATTTTTCAGATCAGAAATAATTTTCTCATGTTCAGAAGGAGTCTTGGAAACAGCAGATAAGTTCTTTTTCAGCTTCTTATGCTTAGACAATAAGGAGTTATACTTATCCATAATATCAGACAATGCATGTTTCAGTTCAGAGGTAGAGAAAGAAGCGAATACCTCATTTTCATCGTCTGAGTTAGGATCTCCTTCTGATTCTGAGTCAGAGTCAACAGCTCCCTTTGACTCTGCTTCCTTGTCTTTGACAATAGCCATGAGTCCTTGGACTTCACCATCAGAGTCAACATCCTCTGACTCTGATTCATCAAATGTCACCATCAGACTCTTCTTCGTCTTGAAGTGCTTCTTTGGCTTCTTGTCCTTCTTCAATCTTGGACAGTCACTTTTGTAGTGCCCTGATTCTTTGCACTCAAAGCATGTGACTTCCTTAAGCGAGGACTTCTTCTGACCTGAGGATTCAGACTTTCCTCTTGCCTTTCCAGAGCCTTTGTATTTGCTCTGCCTGTGCTTCCAGATTCGGTTGAGTCTCTTGGAGATCAGAGTCAGCTCATCTTCATCAGAATCTTCTGATGCTTCTTCAGATTCCTCTTCTTCAGCTTGAAGAGCTTTTGACTTCTCAACCTTAGCCTTTTCAGATTTGGATTTCAAGGCTATGGACTTTTTCCTCAGATCTTGCATCTCTGAGCGCTTCAACTCATGGCATTTCAAAATGCTGATGAGTTCTTCTAAACTCATATTCTCAACATCTCTCGTGAGCTCTATTGAAGTCACCAAAGGCATCCAACTTTCACGAAGACACCTGATGACCCTTATGACATGATCTTTTGTTGTGTAGCTCTTGTTGAGAGGTCGTATGCCAGCTACAAGCAACTGAAATCTGGAGAACATTTCTTCAATGGACTCATTTGGCTCCATGATGAAGGATTCATACTTTTGGATCAAAGACAATGCCTTTGATTCTTTGACTTTCTTGTTTCCTTCATGAGACATCTTCAGAGATTCGAAAATGCCTTTTGCAAACTCACGATCTGTAATCTTCTGGTACTCTTCATAGGAAATAGCACTTAGAAGAATTGCTCTTGCTTTGTGATGTTGTGAGTACAGCTTCTTTTGATCTGCAGTCATTTCTGACCTTGGGATCTTCTTGCCATCTGCATCAACTGGACGCTCGTAGCCATCCACAATAATATCCCAGAGATCTGCATCGAAACCCAGAAAGAAACTTTCCAGTCTATCTTTCCAATATTCGAACCTTTGACCGTCGAACATAGGAGGCTTTGCATTGTAACCATCTCTTTGAGTTTCACTGGTGGTGGCAGCCATTGTTTTTCACACCGGCCCGGATCACTGAACACTGTTAGGTGTGGTAATCAGAACTTGCGCTCTGATACCAATTGAAGGTATGAAAAACGGTAGAAAGGGGGGGGTTTGAATAACGTTTTCAGTATAAAACTTCCACCTTAAAGATTTTGACAAATCTTTCGAGAACTTAAGTGCTAAAGATAAGAGATAGAAAAGCACACAAGGATTTTATCCTGGTTCACTTGATAAATCACTCAAGCTACTCCAGTCCACCCGTTAAGGTGATTTCTTCCTTCTTAGAATGAAGGCAATCCACTAATCAGGTAAGAGTTACAACTGCACTTGAAACCTACAAGTGACTAACAATTACACTGACTTAGCTCACACTAAGATTCACTCTCTTAGTCTTCTCTAGGATCCGATCAACCTTGATCTCCTAAAGGAACCAAACAAACTGTTTATCAAAGAATTGTTTACAAGAGATTTGCTTCTAAAAAGCTAATAGTAAACTCAATGAATTTCAGATGAAAGAAAACTTAGAAGATTTGTGAATATGTCTTGCGCGTATGTATTGCTTCTAGCCGCTTCTTTCAATCTTCAGCCTCTATATATACTCCAAGGATTAGGGTTGAGCGATGCATGGGAAATGCTACCGTTGGAGGGCAGTTCTGGAAAATCCAGCTTCTGCTGTGGCTGAGAACGTTAGGTATGTAACGCCCCGATTTCTCGAGTGTTACACAGTAACTAATTAACCAATTTTCGTAAAGAGTTTTCGTCGATTCACTTATTAATCTTCAATTAATGACAAACCTTTCATTTTACAAAAACTCTTGAAACATAACCTTTCCAAAAACACGCGGAAGTAACCAACTTCGTAAAACTTTTTAAATAACCAACTGTAAAGAGTACGAAACAAAGGCCTGAATGAAAATAAAGATTACATCAAAACTTGTTCATTCGAATTTAAGCAATAAAATTGTTCGATACCAACACTTCGGAAACTCTCAACCCCAACAGAAAACAAAAGACTCTCAACCCAAACCCTATTCCTTAGCCTCTTCCTCTTCCTCTAAAGTGTAGTCGTCCTCCAGTATCGGCACGTCACGTAGCATCAACTCCCAAGAATGAGTCATCGCCATTATCTTCACGACCATCTACCCCCCCCAAACAAACACATAGCAAACAAGCAGGGTCAGGTCCAACAAAAGAATGATAATGACAAAATCAACAACAACATATATAATATAAGTACATTATATGTCTTTTATGGGAAAGAGTCAGTTACTAACGGAATCTCACTTCACACAACCCACCAAAACTTCCATGGCCATAATCACGATCATCCGCAGATGAACAAATCTCGGAGGGGACTCACCGTACAACCCTCAATCATGTGGGGGGACTCACCGTCCGCCAGACTCACCGTCCGTCCACAGAATCACAAGGCGACCGCAGTCAGCCAATCACGTGGGGACTCACCGTACAACCCACAAAACACCCTCGCGTGCAAGGTACCATCGTTCTCATGGTCCATAGTCCTCACCAGACCTATGTCCAATTATTCACATTTACTTGCAAGCGAGTTTATTACACTTTTCTCTTTGTTAAGTCTCTAAAATCAATCCTAGAGTCTTATCATACTCTTTATACAACAACCTTCACAACACAACATTCACGGGTTACAAGGGAATTACGGCTAGGTGAGCGACCCTTGAACCATTAACTCAGAAAATAAATATAATCCACGTAAAGGAACGCAAGAACATTCACTCATGCATAATATATCATCGCAACTTCAACATATTGACAGCAGAAACAACTTTCACAAAAATAGAGCCACAGAATGCATCTTTCAACCAAAAATCACGTATGATACCTTTCTAGAAAGCTATTTTAAATATCTACAACTCTCTAGTTACACACTTGTTCATTTGAGTCCCAGAATTATGTGATATTAGGCCTTAAAGCTAACTGTCCGGAACAGGAAGACAGCAGGTGTGACAGTTACTAAACACGACCCCCAGATCACATTACTAAACCAAAAATTATGATTTTTATATGTCTGGAAAGATATTTCGAAAATCTACAACTTTCATTTTAATCACTTTTTCATTTGATGACCATAAACAGGTAAAAAAGGGGCTCTGAAGTCCGCTGTCCAGTACAGGAAACTGGCAGCGAAACTTCCACCTCTAGTTTAAGCTATAAACCATCTCAGCCCAAGGCTTTAAGCTATGTTCCAGCAATAAAATCAAATCACATAGGTCTCATATGATAATAGTACAGCAAGCAAACCTTCAACCCAAACCCTCATGCAAACCCTCAACAATCAAGATTCTTCACAAACAAACATAGCAACAAGTCCCTAATAAACTACCCAAGTCCTAGGACCAGCCCTTACCTTGTTAGGTGATGGAAAAACAGAAGTTTGGAGATGGAAAGAAGGTTCAAAAGCTGCTGTCCTCGTTCTCTATTTCCTCTCCCTCGCGAATCCCTCTCTACTCGCGCTCTCTCCCTTGCTCGCGTGCGTGACCGGCGACAATGGTGGTGGCTTGGGCGGCGGCTCCCTTCTCTTCTCTCACACGTTCTCTCTTTTCTCTCTTCTGCTCTCTCTTTGTTTTTCACGTGAAGGTGCTGTAGTGTATCTCTGTTTTCTGATTGTGGAAGAATAGGGTTTCCCCCCTTGGCTAAAATCCCATGCAACCCACAAGTGGGGCTAGGGTTTTGTTTTCCACAAGCCCGACCCAAGTCCAACCTTAACCCACCAGTCTAATTACCTAATCAGACCTGAAACTTACTAAAACCTAAGCCCTCAAAGGTAAATTCATAATTAAATTCGGACTTAGAAGAAAAAACAATGTAATAATCCCGCTGGCACTGTACAGCCGGAACTACGTTCACTAAAACGGGGATATCTGGAGCTACAGATATCGGATCGACACGAAACCACTTGGAGAATTTTCTAGACTTGAAGGGCTACAACTCTCATGAAGGAATTTTTACCAAATGAAGTCGTTAAGACCCTCTAAAAATTCACACAAGTTGACAGTTCTAATCTGCCAGTTATCAAACATAGCCAAAAACTTCAATTTTATTCAAACTTCCATAAAATTGTTCCAAATTGAACTTAGGGCCTTACAAGGTAGGTCGTCAGGAAGGTACAGTTGCTTTTGTACTTGGATAGCGACGCGACCTTTAAACCTAGGAGACTTCTGATCAGGGGAATGCTTCATATTGGAACTTGTGAAGCCGGTTGATCAGAGTCAGAGGGAAAGCACAGATCCTCTGACCATTGTATCTTCTGATTCTGAACTCAGAGGGAAGAACATGGCCTTCAGAGTTTCTTGCTTCTGGACTTCAGAGTTTCCACTATTCAGCTTCTGGATCTTCAGAGTCTTCTACACCATCAGAACATCTGAACCTTCAGTGTTTCTTGGTTATCAGAACTTCTGGATCTTCAGAGCTTCTAGCGACTGAGTCCACATCAGAGTTTGTATAGCTTCAGAACTTCTGAAGCTTTTCCACTGTTCATACTGAACAAGGTGAATGCGAAAGCGTTTCTTGGGTTACCCTTTATACACAGTGCTTCTGATTTGTGTGAGATTGAGTTGAGGTCAGAGCCTGTAAATAGCACACTCAGAAAAACACGTTAGAGTACCACAATTGTTCATATCAAAAGGTTAACTTGTAATCATCAAAACATAAAGTTGTACTACTAGATCAAAACTTGATCTTACACATTGAAGCGCAAAAAGATGTTTACAGTGCAAAGCCTCCGATGTTTGATGGACAAAGGTTTGAGTACTGGAAAGACAGAATCGAAAGTTTTTTTCTGGGCTTTGATGCAGATCTCTGGGATATTATAGTGGATGCCTACGAGCGTCCAGTTGATGGTGATGGCAAGAAGATCTCCAGAACAGAGATGACTGCTGATAAAAAAAAGCTTTACTTACTGCATCACAAAGCTAGAACTATTCTTCTCAGTGCTATTTCTTATGAAGAATACCAAAAGAAAACAGATTGTGAGTATGCTAAGGGTATCTTTGACTCCTTGAAGATGAACCATGAAGGAAACAAGAATGTGAAAGAATCAAAGGCGTTGTCTTTGATCAGGAAGTATGAATCCTTCTAAATGGAACCCAGAGAGTCCATTGAGGATATGTTTTCCAGATTTCAGTTGCTCATTGCTGGAATAAGACCTCTCAACAAAAGCTATACCACTGCTGATCATGTCATGAGGATTCTTAGAGGTCTTCCTGAAAGCTGGATGCCTTTGATAACTTCCTTGGAGCTTACAAGAGATGTTGAGTAGATGAGTTTGGAGGAACTCATAAGCATACTGAAGTGTCATCATCAAAGAGACATTAAACAATTTGAAATCTTCCTCTTCCATAAATTGTCACGACTCTCACACCACTAAGAACATAATAATATTAACAATATAAACAATCAGAATAATAATTGGAAGTGAAAATCCATACAACAACAACGACAAAATCCTTATCCCTCTAAGTGAGGTTGGATATTATTGATAATGAGACCATTTATAATAATATTTCTAATCTTCTGGAAGCGAAAATGCATAAACAAAGGAAACTCGGGAATTAAATAACATACATAAGAATTCAGAAGAAAGAAGTAAAATGCGAGCTGGACTCTAAGAGAGAGGTAGCAGAGACTACTGTCACATTGTTAAATCGTTTAGAAGTTGATTGTGAACAATTTTCTCAGCATGTGTGCGATTTCATCAATCTCACATCATCCATAGTAGAAATGGACAAGTCTGTGGAAAATTCACTTACTCTGGAGAAAAACCAAAAACTCTTTGAGGAGGAGAAAATGATATTGGATTTCATCAAGGATGACCTTGCTAAGACTAAGGTTTGCTCGAAGTATCGAACCAACATAGAAAATCTCTTTGTGAAGAGATCTCTCATCTTGAGGCCATATGCTCCTTACGAAGAAAAACCAATTAGAATCTTGTGCGGTGGAGACATTGCTCCTTAAGAAGAGTTGTGTGAAAATTGACATAATTTTGAGGGATAGAGCTGAAGAAGTACAAGTAGCTCACAAACAAAGTGAAGAAAGACAAGCAAAGCAAGTTCCAGCTAAGACAACAATGGAGAATGCAAAACTTGAATTGGGAAAATTGATCACTCACTGTATTTATTAAGAGAATGTTGGGTCGTCAATAGTGTATATATTTAACTTGTTCTCTTGCTCCTCCCCTGCACTATGTAAGGTCAATCTCATGTGTATCATTGTTATTTGTATGTCTTTGTTTCTATGTTCCCACGACCCAGCGTAGCCACCACAAGACCGCACCCAACCCTAATTTCCGTCACAGATATATGGGTCCACCACACATAGATATTCTCATACCCACCGATTCATGTCCACCTTCACCTTCACCACACCGATTCGTGAAATCCTTCACCACACCGATTCATGAAATCCTTGAAGCAGCGTCGATAGAGGAAAAGCGGGATATGTTTGGGTTTGGGTTTCTGAAGTGAATTTAGATGCCCAGAGGAAAAGCAGGAAAGAAAGATTGAGAATTTAGTGGGATTTTGGGATCAGTAGAATTAGGGAAATTGCAATAGGGATGATGATAATTTTTGACAAGAAATAATTTTTTGACAAGAACTAATTTTTATAAAGGAAATTCATATTTGTATTATTAATGCTTCATATATTAATGATAGAGAAATTGATTCAGATTAACACCGTTGGAAACTCATTTAAAATTTTAAAACTAAACTTTACATAAACACCTCGCGGTGCTAAATAAACACCTGGCGGTGCTATATAAACATCGAGCGGTGTTATGGGAGCAGAAAGTCAATTTGTTTTAGATTTCCGGTTTGCTTAGAGCTGTCTAAAGTAGCTTTTTCAATTAAAAAAATGATTTTTTTATAAAAGTCGAAATAATCACAAAAATTACTTCTATGTGTAGAAAAATTGGGAAAACTAAATTTTTATAAAGGAAATTCATATTTGTATTATTAATTCTTCATATATTAATGATAGAGAATTGATTCAGATTAACACAGTTGGAAACTCATTTAAATTTTAAAACCTAAACTTTACATTAACACCAGGCGGTGCTAGATACACACCCGGCAGTGCTATATAAACACCGAGCGGGTTATGGGAGCAGAAAGTCAATTTGTTTTGGATTTCCGGTTTCCTTAGCGCTGTCTAAAGTAGCTTTTTCAATTAAAAAAATGAATTTTTTTATAAAAGTCGAAACAATCACAAAATTACTTCTATGTGTAGAAAAATTGGGAAAACTAAATTTTTATAAAGGAAATTCATATTTGTATATTAATGACCTTGCGAGTTGGACTCTATGAGAGAAGTAGCAGAGACTACTGTCACATTGTTAAATCGTTTAGAAGTTGATTGTGAACAATTTTCTCAGCATGTGTGCGATTTCATCAATCTCACATCATCCATAGTAGAAATGGACAAGTTTGGGGAAAATTCACTTACTCTGGAGGAACACCAAAAACTCTTTGAGGAGGAGAAAATGATTTTGGATTTCATCAAGGATGACCTTGCTGAGACTAAGGTTTCGCTTGAAGTATCGAACCAACATAGAAAATCTCTTTGTGAAGAGATCTCTCATCTTGAGGTCATATGCTCCTTACGAAGAAAAACCAATTAGAATCTTTGAGGTGGAGACATTGCTCCCTAAGAAGAA